>NC_136809.1:24859814-24967314 GCF_951216825.1 Electrona antarctica
AAACCCGGAAAGCTGAGCATGGGGGGGGGAGTGGGGGTTATCAAAAAATGGGGTTATCTTTTGTTATGGTGGGTCATCATATGAGGACACTGGGAAGGGGCACTATCACAATTTCTATCCCATAATGCGCATTGAGGGTCTCTCTCCCAGTTCGGCTCCCTGCTGGACACGCACCCCGACCAACCAGGTTTTGCAGGAGTTGCTAGTGCAGTGACAATGAAACAAACCCCTGCTGGCTTTCCACCTGCAAACATAGCCAATTGTGTCTGCAGGCCATGGGGTTGTGGGGGGAAAAATATATGTGAATAATTGCTTTGAAATTACTATGTTGTAAAGAAAAATCAATAAACATATGTTTTTAAAAAAAAAGTGTCTGCAGGACCAAGTGGCCAAAGCAGAGGCACCGCTGCCGGGAATCAAACAATCTTAAAGCTGAGAATTGTTTTAATAACAAAAATCACACCCGTGTGAACTGTAGGCTGCTCAACATCGCTGGCTGGCTGGCTGCTATAGTGCTCAGTGTGAATGGCTGTAGGCTGCTCAACAGTGTGAATGGCTGTAGGCTGCTCAACAGTGTGAATGGCTGTTTAGGCTGCTCAACAGTGTGAATGGCTGTTTAGGCTGCTCAACAGTGTGAATGGCTGTAGGCTGCTCAACAGTGTGAATGGCTGTTTAGGCTGCTCAACAGTGTGAATGGCTGTTTAGGCTGCTCAACAGTGTGAATGGCTGTTTAGGCTGCTCAACAGTGTGAATGGCTGTAGGCTGCTCAACAGTGTGAATGGCTGTAGGCTGCTCAACAGTGTGAATGGCTGTAGGCTGCTCAACAGTGTGAATGGCTGTTTAGGCTGCTCAACAGTGTGAATGGCTGTTTAGGCTGCTCAACAGTGTGAATGGCTGTAGGCTGCTCAACAGTGTGAATGGCTGTAGGCTGCTCAACAGTGTGAATGGCTGTTTAGGCTGCTCAACAGTGTTAATGGCTGTAGGCTGCTCAACAGTGTGAATGGCTGTTTAGGCTGCTCAACAGTGTGAATGGCTGTTTAGGCTGCTCAACAGTGTGAATGGCTGTAGGCTGCTCAACAGTGTGAATGGCTGTTTAGGCTGCTCAACAGTGTGAATGGCTGTTTAGGCTGCTCAACAGTGTGAATGGCTGTTTAGGCTGCTCAACAGTGTGAATGGCTGTTTAGGCTGCTCAACAGTGTGAATGGCTGTTTAGGCTGCTCAACAGTGTGAATGGCTGTAGGCTGCTCAACAGTGTGAATGGCTGTAGGCTGCTCAACAGTGTGAATGGCTGTAGGCTGCTCAACAGTGTGAATGGCTGTTTAGGCTGCTCAACAGTGTGAATGGCTGTAGGCTGCTCAACAGTGTGAATGGCTGTAGGCTGCTCAACAGTGTGAATGGCTGTTTAGGCTGCTCAACAGTGTGAATGGCTGTAGGCTGCTCAACAGTGTGAATGGCTGTAGGCTGCTCAACAGTGTGAATGGCTGTTTAGGCTGCTCAACAGTGTGAATGGCTGTAGGCTGCTCAACAGTGTGAATGGCTGTTTAGGCTGCTCAACAGTGTGAATGGCTGTTTAGGCTGCTCAACAGTGTTAATGGCTGTAGGCTGCTCAACAGTGTGAATGGCTGTAGGCTGCTCAACAGTGTGAATGGCTGTTTAGGCTGCTCAACAGTGTTAATGGCTGTTTAGGCTGCTCAACAGTGTGAATGGCTGTAGGCTGCTCAACAGTGTGAATGGCTGTAGGCTGCTCAACAGTGTGAATGGCTGTAGGCTGCTCAACAGTGTTAATGGCTGTTTAGGCTGCTCAACAGTGTGAATGGCTGTTGGCTGCTCAACAGTGTGAATGGCTGTAGGCTGCTCAACAGTGTGAATGGCTGTAGGCTGCTCAACAGTGTGAATGGCTGTAGGCTGCTCAACAGTGTTAATGGCTGTTTAGGCTGCTCAACAGTGTGAATGGCTGTAGGCTGCTCAACAGTGTGAATGGCTGTTTAGGCTGCTCAACAGTGTGAATGGCTGTAGGCTGCTCAACAGTGTGAATGGCTGTTTAGGCTGCTCAACAGTGTGAATGGCTGTTTAGGCTGCTCAACAGTGTGAATGGCTGTAGGCTGCTCAACAGTGTGAATGGCTGTTTAGGCTGCTCAACAGTGTGAATGGCTGTAGGCTGCTCAACAGTGTGAATGGCTGTAGGCTGCTCAACAGTGTGAATGGCTGTTTAGGCTGCTCAACAGTGTGAATGGCTGTTTAGGCTGCTCAACAGTGTGAATGGCTGTTTAGGCTGCTCAACAGTGTGAATGGCTGTTTAGGCTGCTCAACAGTGTGAATGGCTGTTTAGGCTGCTCAACAGTGTGAATGGCTGTTTAGGCTGCTCAACAGTGTGAATGGCTGTTTAGGCTGCTCAACAGTGTGAATGGCTGTTTAGGCTGCTCAACAGTGTGAATGGCTGTTTAGGCTGCTCAACAGTGTGAATGGCTGTAGGCTGCTCAACAGTGTGAATGGCTGTAGGCTGCTCAACAGTGTGAATGGCTGTTTAGGCTGCTCAACAGTGTGAATGGCTGTAGGCTGCTCAACAGTGTGAATGGCTGTAGGCTGCTCAACAGTGTGAATGGCTGTAGGCTGCTCAACAGTGTGAATGGCTGTAGGCTGCTCAACAGTGTGAATGGCTGTTTAGGCTGCTCAACAGTGTGAATGGCTGTAGGCTGCTCAACAGTGTGAATGGCTGTAGGCTGCTCAACAGTGTGAATGGCTGTTTAGGCTGCTCAACAGTGTTAATGGCTGTTTAGGCTGCTCAACAGTGTGAATGGCTGTTTAGGCTGCTCAACAGTGTGAATGGCTGTAGGCTGCTCAACAGTGTGAATGGCTGTTTAGGCTGCTCAACAGTGTGAATGGCTGTTTAGGCTGCTCAACAGTGTGAATGGCTGTAGGCTGCTCAACAGTGTGAATGGCTGTAGGCTGCTCAACAGTGTGAATGGCTGTAGGCTGCTCAACAGTGTGAATGGCTGTAGGCTGCTCAACAGTGTGAATAGTTTAATACAGCACTTTTAAAGTTGAGGGAAGTGCAATTCTTTATGATGTCTCTAAAAACACAGATCATGACAGATGTCTAGGTGGCACAGTTGGTCACAATGAAGCAAAAGGAACAGAATTGAGTGTACCCTGCTACTTTGTGTAGTATATATTCTAACCACACTGGGGGCTTTCTGGCCCTTATTTACCATCACTGGCCCGCCAACGAACATACAGTAAAACCGCCATATCCTTACGTCAGTCAGTCCCTTAGAATACCTTGTCACCCTGCCAGTGGCAATTACAGCAAGTATATATAATGTGTGTGTCCAATGTCACCTTCATGCTTACATAAGAGGAGTGGGCAACACACACTGAAGGTCTAGCGGAGTGTTTTTTTACTTGGATTAAATCCAAATAAGCGGGACCTATTTCCATCTTGGCAACCAGTGTGTTGGTCGCTCGCTGGCTTGTGTGAGTGCATACTGTGCGCGCGCACACACGCACGCACGCACGCACGCACGCACGCACGCACGCACGCACGCACGCACGCACGCACGCACGCACGCACGCACGCACACGCACACACACACACACACACACACACACACACACACACACACACACACACACACACACACACACACATTTGAGTACTTTTATTTGGATCTACAACAAACAGTAGCATAACAGATCCAAACATTTTTGAGGAGGGTTTCAAACGAAGGCATAACCAGACACTATATGCAGTATGATTAACTCACAGTAATATGAAAAAATTTAATGATTATAGTCTAGCACCAGTCAACAGTATATGAGAATGTAGTAGTCCACTCAAGGATAGACAAAGCATCGCCTCTTCCATATAGAGAGGCTGCCGATCACTGCAGAGACTGAGCAATATTTGGCCAGTCTTTTTGCAGCGATCTTCTGCAGTCCCCCAAGTTGCAATCCACGGAGCACAAGTCTGTGGACATGCCCCAGACTTCCAAACACAAGCACAATGAATTGGCAGTCATAGCCAAGTGACTTGATACACTCTACCAAGGGCTGATATTTCATGAGTTTGGATGTGAAGCAAATGTCCATGTACAGATCAAAAGAACAGCCTATTTCAAAAATAACAACTGATTTACTTGTTTCATTAATAAAAATAATATCTGGAGCATTTGGAATATTACAGAAAATGTCAGTGGAATTGTGTTCAAACCAGTGTGGGTTAACAGTGCTGTGCAAATACATTTTAGATGTTAAATCCTGTACTTCTCTGATGTTGCTAGAAATTAGATCCACCAGCCGGTCATGCCTGGCAATATACAGTCCTCTGTAAAAGCTACAGCCATTGAGGATGTGGGCCATTGTCTCTTTATTGCTTGGGGTTGGATGTGGATGGAGAATGCAGTGTGGTTCATGTTGGGATGGATACCAGGTTGCCAAGTTGTATTTTGTAGGCAGAACTTGTAGGCGGGCCTTGATGGTAAATATGAGAATGTCCTCTCCAATGGTGGTATTTGAGAGGATGGAGTGAGACAGAGAGTGATTTGCAGAGGGTAGATGAGCCAGTTTTCCTTGCAGGCTTAAGCTGGTCCAATGCTGGGCACTCTGAGATCGCTTCATTCTCAATATTGAGGCTCTCGCAGTTTTGACGGACAGCTCCTGTTGCGCGCCGTCATCCAACGCGTAGGTCGCGCGCGCATGGACGAGCGGGTCTGTAATGATGTTATTGAGCGCAACAGCGGAGCCGTCGCGCGCCGCCCACTTCAGCTGTAATCCAGAGCGGTGGCACAAGTCATTTAGGTCCATCCAGTCAGAACGCACACCGAACCCCGGGGTTCTGATGTCCAGTTTTCCATTTTCCTTTATTTTAAATCCGAGAAATTGCGTGTCATTCTCCTCCGCAGGTGGTATTTTGCGTCGCTGCAGGTGCGTGAGGAGAGACTGTCGGGCCATTTCTCTAACAGTTGTGTCATCGCTGTTGAGCATGTTGAGAAGGTGTTGGGTTCTGGTGGCAGTGTAGATCCACTCGATATTCGGGACACCCAGTCCTCCCTCCCCGCGGGGCTGGAAGATGATGTCGCGAGTTGAATGGGTATTTAAACACAGCCACTTCCTCACCAGGCTCACCGTCTTGTTGTTCAACTCTGCCAGAATGTTCTGTGGTATATGGATGTTTGCAAACAGATGTTGAATCTTTACGATTGCCAGTTCTACGATGGCCTGTAGTTTCATCAGGATGGGGAGAGGAGATGTGTCAATAAGGTCGAGTCTGACAGAGTAGTCGTTAGCCTGCTCTTCCCAGTCCCCCGCAACATTGAAGTGATGCCCTAGATATGGGTATGTCTCGTGTCGTGCGTAAACACGGATGGGTTGCTGCTGGATGGTGAAGGAAGGGGGGCGGTCGCTTTTGGCTTTATACCACCTATTCCCGCCGCTGCGCCTTTCATAGAAAGTGGCGCATTTAGTATGTTTTACCTCCAATCTTGACCATTGCATAAATGGCTGTAGGCTGCTCAACAGTGTGAATAGTTTAATACAGCACTTTTAAAGTTGAGGGAAGTGCAATTCTTTATGATGTCTCTAAAAACACAGATCATGACAGATGTCTAGGTGGCACAGTTGGTCACAATGAAGCAAAAGGAACAGAATTGAGTGTACCCTGCTACTTTGTGTAGTATATATTCTAACCACACTGGGGGCTTTCTGGCCCTTATTTACCATCACTGGCCCGCCAACGAACATACAGTAAAACCGCCATATCCTTACGTCAGTCAGTCCCTTAGAATACCTTGTCACCCTGCCAGTGGCAATTACAGCAAGTATATATAATGTGTGTGTCCAATGTCACCTTCATGCTTACATAAGAGGAGTGGGCAACACACACTGAAGGTCTAGCGGAGTGTTTTTTTACTTGGATTAAATCCAAATAAGCGGGACCTATTTCCATCTTGGCAACCAGTGTGTTGGTCGCTCGCTGGCTTGTGTGAGTGCATACTGTGCGCGCGCACACACGCACGCACGCACGCACGCACGCACGCACGCACGCACGCACGCACGCACGCACGCACACACACACACACACACACACACACACACACACACACACACACACACACACACACACACACACACACACACACACACACACACACACACACACACACACACACACACACACACACACACACACACACACACACACACACACACACACACACACACACACACACACACACACACACACACACACACACACACACACACACCTCCTGCTGTGTAGGAAGACTGCTGCTGTATTCAAAATTGCTTAGAAGCTGGCTTGTATAGGCTACTACTTAAGGCAATCACTTCTCTGACCTGTCCCAAAATGTGGAATGCCCTAGACAAGTCGTCTAGCTTGCCAAATAATAAATAAATAAAATAAATAAATTACCCCCCCAATTGTTTTTCTGTAAATATACTTTTACTGCTCCTAATATTGATGATTTCTTTCATTGTAATGTATGTCTTGATGAATTGAATACAAACAAGTCCTCTGGGCTTTTTATATGGTGGTATTTGCAGCAAGGAGACACAGGCTCGGAAAGGTCTCAAGGACGTTCTAAGGGAATCAAGAAATAGAAGGGTTGCTCCGCAGAGCGCATATCTGGCCCAGACTGGTGGCCTTCCCTGGGCTATGCAAGTCGTGGGTTGCAGCCTTCAGGACGCCAAGGCTATAGAAGAGGGTACAGACAGAAATCACTGCGTGTGGAGGCAAACACAACGGGGAGCAGTGAAAATTTGTCCTGTGCTAAAACTGTATATGTATTCATATGTTCCAATGTTCAATGCCCAAAACACAATTAAATCATTAATCAATAATCACAATTATTTGTGTGATAATTAATCATCAACTTAAAGCAGCATTATGTGGGGCACGGTGGCACAGTCAGTAGTGCTGTCACCTCACAGCTAGAAGGTCCTGTGTTCGATTCCCGCTGTGGGCGCTGGGAGCGTGTTCCCTCCTCGATGCGGGGTTGGCGAAAGGGCCTTTCTGTGTGGAGTTTGCATGTTCTCCCCGTGTCCCCGTGTTTAGGTACCCTCACAAAAAACATGCAGTAATCCTGGTCTCTAAACTACCTCCCCCTGGCCAGCCGGGGCGCCTGATGGAGGGGAAAGGAACTGGTCGGAATAACGTGTCCCCGTTGTCAGGTGAAAAGAAGCAGCTTGGACTCCTCATGCATAGAAGGAAGCATGAGGTCAGTTCGCTGCCCCCCCAGGTTGGCAGAGGAAGTGTAGTGCCCAGGATTACATTAGATAATTGACACTGGGTGAAAAAATGGGTTGCGACTTGTTTTTAATGAATAAAATGTAATTTCGTCCAATCTGTATGGTAGAGTAGTTTAATACAATTATAACATCCACAGTTAGGGGGGGGGGGGGGGGGTTGTATTTAGTCTCCCTGCTCTTCTATTGAGACATTAGTCAAAGGTAATGTCTCACCTAGACACAGGATCGGACACGAATTTTTACCTGATGGTCAAGATTCAATGTATATAAAATAAAAAAACTGCACGTGGGTTCAAATCCGGGGTAGAAGAGGAAAGTTACATAGTGCTGTTTTAAATGTTGTAATCGTGACAGCCCTACAGGGAGGCGAACCAGGGACTTCCTGATTCCTAGACAGACTCTCTAGTACACCCATTCAGCTATGGCTGCAGTAATGACCTAGAAACAAGTACCAGCTGAGTTAGTCAGCTGACAATAGTCACGTCTTTTACACACAAACACACACGCAAGCACGCACACGCACACAATGAAAGTTGTTGGCTTCAATAGCTTGCAGCAAATGTTAGCTTAAATAACCATTAATGCAGTAAAATTTGGATTATTTGTATTAATTTATTTACATTGGTGATGAGGCCGCTATGTCAAAGGTGTGCGGTTAACTGAAAATAATATGACCAGTCTCTGACCAATCACAACAAAGTATTCTCTGTGGCCATGGTAAGTAAGGGATCATGTACAGTGAGCTAGGCACTCATGCCTCCATAGCAACATAACAGGACAGGACAGCGGTCTGTTGTTCAGATCGAGATAAACAGAATGCAGAATACCTTGATTGACCAATCAGAGTCAAGGATTCAGCACTAATCACGCAGTCACTGCTCAACAGCAGGGCAAAGACTCCAGGACACAGAAGAAGACGCAGCAACACACAGATGAAGCTGAAGACGAGATGCATTGAGAGAGAGAGACTCACTGTTTGGTCCCTCTGGTTGTTGGCGAGCTGTGCCAGCCTAGGGCTTTGCTTGGACCTCCTGGCTCTGCGGCCGGGGTTGGGGGCACTCTGGGATCCCTGTGAGGCCGATGTCCTCTCGTCCTCCCCGCCGATGGCACTCAGGCTAACTCTGCCACTCGCCGGAATGTTCTCCTTGTTGATGTGTAACCTTAGGGACACAGCCCTGCTTTCAGAGTGGGAAAGAAGAAAGGAAACGAGGAGATCAGATATGCTCTTTTCGACTCTCTCTTTCTATCTCTCTCTCTCTCTCTCTCTCTCTCGATTTCCTCTCTCTTACACTTTTTTCCCCTCTGTTGACATGGCATCAGATGAAACGCCCAAGGGGTATCATAATAGCAAGGTCATCCAGATAACTCATTTACTTATACTCTACCTTCTCACTGTTTAGCTTTGACACTAATCTATTTACGGTGAATACCCTGCTTGTATTGATGTTTGGCTTTCTGGACTAATGTAGCTCCTGTAATCCATGCTGTCACTGTCCTTCCAGGCTCCACAAGCTAGTACTCTATCAACAAGGATTAGCTTGGTGCTGCTAAGTATGACGCCAGTTGTTGTGGTTCTATTATGCCTCAGTGGACAGGACCTGTAGGGAGAAACATACCAAAACCCAGGCAGAAGTGGAGGATGATTAATCAACGCTTTCTCCCTGTTTTTTGTTACTAGCGTGCGTATATAACTCAATGCTCTGTGTCATATTCTTTGTTAATCTTTATTTCAATATCTTTATTTCAATGTTTATTTCAATATCTATTTCTTATTCTTTGATCGTTTCTTTTATAGTACAATACCATGAAACAGATCCTAGTGAGAAGCGAGAGCAAGTCTAGTTTTAATGGCTTACTAATTAAATGTGATGATGACAGCCTAAGACTAGCAGCTATATGGTGTTCTGGTATATCTATGGGACACTGAACAGAACCTGGCACAACCTCTCCATACCTGCTCCTGTCACAGAGCCTGGAGCCTTCCTACTGTCCATACCTGCTCCTGTCACAGAGCCTGGAGCCTTCCTCCTGCTGCTCTCTCTGCTGTCGACGTCTCTGACGTGCTGTGGGCGTGGGTGTCGCCCCTGGAGACGTGGCACGCGGGGACGCCAGGCGGCACTCTGAACCCTGACCCCCCGAAATGTTCGCCGCAAACAGGTGCTGCTCCACGGTGGCTCGTATTGTCCTGCCCAGGACGCTTAACGAACAGGGGAACAAGCACAAGGGCATGCCGTATTAACTGTAGAACGCACAGCAGGATGTACTGTAATGTAATAAACTGCACGGAACAGAACATTGGCAACTAAATATTATATCACATAACTGAGTTCTGTGTTACAATGGCAATTTGAGGGCAATCCACTTACTGTGTCACATCTGGTCCGCAGTGGACAGGCGAGAGATGATTACTGGACAAGGAGACAGAGTGACAGAGAGGATGGAGAGAGGAGAATGAGATGAAGAGGGGGAGGAGGGCAGAGGGGCAGAGGAAGAACAGAGAGGGGATGAGAGAGATGACAGAGGTTTAAGAAGAACAAATGGCAAGAAAGAGCCAGCATGAAATAGAGGTTGAGAGAGAGAGAGAGAGAGAGAGAGAGAGAGAGAGAGAGAGAGAGAGAGAGAGAGAGAGAGAGAGAGAGAGAAAGAGAGAGAGAGAGAGAACGAAAGGGGTAAGTCATGTTAATACTGCAAAAACAGGTGGTCACAAGCAACACTTAAAACCCCAGACTGCAGCTGACCTGAGCTGATCACAATGGTTGGAGTGTGTGTCACAGTGTGTGTGTGTGTGTGTGTGTGTGTGTGTGTGTGTGTGTGTGTGTGTGTGTGTGTGTGTGTGTGTGTGTGTGTGTGTGTGTGTGTGTGTGTGTGTGTGTGTGTGTGTGTGTGTGTGTGAGAGAGAGTGCATGCATACTTCAGCAATATTAACACCACGCACAGGTCCTCTGAGAGCACTGCGCTGCTGGCTTCCATGGCTACCAGTAAGTCTCTCCCTTTCTCCCTCAGAAACAGACAGACATGCGCATAATGTGTGTGTGTGTGTGTGTGTGTGTGTGTGTGTGTGTGCGCGTACTCCGCGTAGTAGGACATACCCACGGACTGGCAGGGTTTCAACAATTCGGGATGCCCAAAATCGCTGTAACATTATACCCATACAGTACTGAGTGACATATTGTATCATGAAGACAATCATATGCCATATGATTGTGTGTGTGTGTGTGTGTGTGTGTGTGTGTGTGCGTAAATGCTACATCTGTAATGGTCACTAAAATGACAGCTTGTTTCCACACTTCATCGGTGAGGTAAATAATAACTGTGCAGCAGTTACGGCGATTCTGTCTTGCTCAAGGGCACTTCAACAGCATTGTGGGCACCATAGATGCAACCTTCCTGATGTCACCACGTAACACTTTGGTTAACGCCAACGCTCACAGTCATACCCTCTACCTCCATGCGTCCCGGTACATGACAAACCGTGCCAGCTTGTTCAAGTGACTGTAGCAGCATCAACATGTACGTACGGTGATGATCTTAAAATGCTTCCATAAACAGTGGTGTTGACAGTAACAGCACAGCTTGCAGGAGGCCATGGCCAGTGTAAAGATATGAGGGAGAGATAGCGATGCAATGATGGCACCGTATTAAGGTGACTTTATAAGTGTTGCTACGGATGTGAGTGTGTGTGTGTGTGTGTGTGTGTGTGTGTGTGTGTGTGTGTGTGTGTGTGTACCAAAGTTATACGCAACAATGATGTGTTATCTCATAATCAAGTGATGGATGACATGACACTCACTGATACAGTGTCTAAATCATAAACAGGTGCTGTAAATGCCTAGTGACCTTTTGTTGTTCAGAGTTGATGGCCCAATCTAAAAAAAGAAATCATGCCCAAAGGCACAGCTCTGCAAAACATTAACTCCATACTTCCAAAAATACATATGGCATCATAATCTTACAGGTTAAAACAACAGAAAAGTGTGTTAACCCAGCCACTGCCAATAAGCCATTAGAAACCATAACCCTCAAGAAATGTCAAGGGGTAAGAATCATTAACACCTCTTGGATGCCGTAAAACCAATTGACAGGACATTCTAAGCTAGAACAACCTTCCTCCAGGCTATAGGAAGCCTGGCATTGATTCCCTACGTAACTGCAGGCTGCCTCCCCACAAACACTATGCACCAGGGGAAGAAGGTTGTAAGTCGAGTCTTTGGCAACGCATCAAGCAGTCTAGACACATCAACCTTGAGTCCAGCTCAACATTGACCTGCAGAGATCGTCTGGTACTGTATCTGTGATTCTTTGCAATGCGCGTCATGGAGCAGCGGTTCAGCATTGTAAACAATTAACTTTTTTTAGGTCCGGCAATGTGTGAATCAATTGAAGAGCATAACTTTACAAAGAAACTCTCAAAGAAATGTAATGCTCCTAATAACAACATTGTAGGATAAGATCCTAAAAGGAGTTCATCATGATACAAAAATGATATAATTAGCTAAAATACAGATGATTTGACAACACATTTATAAAGTGTGATGATGTCAGACATAATTATACTTAATTGATCCACTGCTATTTTAATTATGCCCACAAATAACACAATCAGTCAACTATACTTGGTTATTACCGGTAATAAGACCTGAGGCTGGTTCTACAAATGCCTTTTAAAGTTCTCACACTTTTTTTAAAATTTTTTATAAAAAAAAATTTGCAACCCAGTTTTTTCACCCAGTGCCAATTATCTAATGTAATCCTGGGCGCTACACTTCCTCTGCCAACCTGGGGGGCAGAGGACTGACTTCATGCCTCCTTCTATGCATGAGGACGGAGTCCAAGCTGCTTCTTTTCACCTGACAGAGGAGAATTTCCCTGGCCGGACGTAGCGTGTGGAAGGAACACGTTATTCCGACCAGTTCTTTTCCCCTCCATCAGGCGCCCCGGCTGGCCAGGGGGAGGTAGTTTTAGAGTCCAGGATTACTGCATGTTTTTGTGAGGGTACCTACCCTAGGGGACACAGGGAGAACATGCAAACTCCACACAGAAAGGCCCTTTCGCCAACCCCGCCTCGGGTATGGGCACTGATGACGCGGAGGAGGGAACACGCTCCCAGCGCCCCAATTTTGTAAAATTATTTCATCAAGTTATTTAATACCACTAGCAGCAGTGACATTACTGGCTCATGATATCACAGTTACTTGGAGACGTACAACCTGGAGATGTGTGAGATGCGTGTGTAAGTTCTTTGGTATGAGACTGGCTTGTGACTGTGGGTAATGTTGGTTGGTGCCCCATGTGAGTCAGGAAGGAACTGATGAAAGTGAGCTAATGGCTAAAAGAGATCATAGGAGCACTACAGCAGAAACAATAACTCTGCTGGTAATCTTATTTTGGGGTTACTGGGGTAGGCTTGTTACCGGAAGGTCTGTGGTTCAAATTTCATTGGGAAAGTCTGAAACTCTGAATGTCTTCATGAAAGTGATTAAATAGCTGTGTGAAGCATGGCACTGCTCATTATCCATCACCTAGCCAGACCAGACACAATGTAGGACTACATTATACATTTATTTTACATTATGTGATTCCATCATTTTTTCAGCTTGAGATTTGTTTATTATTATTATTTTTGAGACATGGAACATTATCACAATTTAATCATTTGCATCAGATCCATAACGCTGCCGTTGATTATTCCTGACTCAAACTCAATCAACTGAATAATCGATGTTAAATCACACTTACAATAATATATAATATAATAATGTACTTACTTAATAACTATACTTAAATTATAATACTGTAGTGTGTGCGTGTGTGTGTGTGAGAGAGAGATAAAGAGAGAGAGGGGGAGACGGAGAGAGAGAGATGGTGGGGGATGGTAATTCTGTGGTCATTATGAGTCATACCCCCCCCCCCCCCCCCCCCCCCCCCCCCCACACACACACACACACACACACACACACACACACACACACACACACACACCACACACACACACACACACACACACACACACACACACACACACACACACACACACACACACACACACACACACACACACACACACACACACACACACACACACACACACACACACACACACACACACACACACAAAGTGGCGATCACTGGGGAGCAGTGGGGACCTGGCTTATAAAACTGTAGCCATGGTGACAGGCTACGAGCCTATGAGTTACCTGTGCAGGTTACCAGACAGTGAATCGGCATGTATGCTGTAGGCCATGTAACACATTTCACAGGTTCTGGATGTGTTTCCATACGCTACGCCTCGGTTTCAGATGAGGTCCTCAGAACCTAATTTGGACCCTGCTCAGGAGGTGGTAAAAAGTTCTGGGAAGCTAGAACTCAGAACGTATCATTCAAATATTTTCTAAAACCACAAGCTTACAATCTAAATGCCTACAACTAAATAAATCATATCACTGATCATTTACCTCACATTATAACCTCACCTAATTATGCTACAGCAATTGTTTTTTTTAGAGAGAAGTCCATTATAGACTCTGATCTTTGTTGAGCGAGTGGTTAACATCCACACCAAGAATGATAATTATAATGACTGAACATCCACACTGATGGCGATGAGCGATAACATTCTGTAAACTATGGTGCCAAGCACGCGTTGCATGCTACAGCTGTGCTTCTGTTACCGATGTGCATTGTGCAGAGACAGAAGGGCATGGGTTGATGACATTTGTGACCAGGTCTAGCAAAATGGTCCTCATCTCGCCTATAATGAAAAGGCAGAAAATCTAAAATAAACTTTGTTTTTTTTGTGATTTTCTTGTTTTTTTTTTCATATTAACACAGCTTGAATGTTGAAGAAGGTTTTCATTCCAACAGATTATTGATTTGGGCAAATTAAATGTATACATTTATAAGTCAAAGTAGGCTAGCCAGCTCTAGGTGTTGAAATGTTGTGTTGTGTGAACAACAAGGGGATTTTCTCAGCTTTGGGTAAAACGGCACAATCATTTTAAATTGGTCATATCTCCTTCAAATATTTTCCAATGTCATTGAATGATACATCATATGAAAGCTTACATTCTGAACTTTAATAATCTGTAAAAAACTGAAAAATTACTCTGGTCGAGATGAGGGCCTATTTGCCAGACCCGGTCACATTTTTCAAAGACGAGTTACAGTAGCATAATCCAACACCGTTACAACTTGATGTCTAATGTATTCATACTTTCATATGAGTCTACATCCATTTGATGGTATCATGCCGATCATCAACTAAGGACCAAACAAAATGATGAGCCATGTTGAATTTGAGTGCTGTGTTGAACATAATGTGTAAAACCTGACGCCCTGTAAATTCGGAAAGATTTTGATTGGCTCAGTGTTTCTATCACTCATCAAATCTGTCTGAAAGTGATCCCAATGATATAGTTTGCCAGACTATACCGTACACTCATGTGTGCTCAAGCATGTGTGTGTGTACTGTGTGTATGTGTGTGTGAACTGTATACGCGCAAGTTTTGCCAGAGTGTGCCTTTTCGTCCGTTTTATGAAAAAATAAGTCAAGACTGCATTGAGAAATCTCTCCACAGCAACCACAGAGAGGGAGAAAAACAACAACAACAATGCAATGCATGCAAAGCAAACTAATGCGTCTCATCCTGAGGTGATCCAGCTCTAATTCACAGTAAGACATTAACCCTGACCGTATAAATACTATTTCTCAACATGCAAACGGGGAAAGCTAAAACATTACTCTGTCATTCTCTAGTAAGTTAGTGTAAAAGTATAACAGCATTGTTTTAAGTGTGCTTGCATGGGTGTGTGTGTGAGAGAGAGAGAGAGAGAGAGAGAGAGAGAGAGAGAGAGAGAGAGAGAGAGAGAGAGAGAGAGAGAGATCATGCAATACCTACTGTAAAGATTTACTATTAAAAACACAGAAAGTTAAATCAACACTGACAAATTTACTGACCCGAATCCATTACCAAACCTTGAGTTTAAGCTGATTTCATAGTAAATGATGGTGCATAAGGTTAGAGGTGGCTGCTGGGTGAGTCTCAGGTGTCCAAAACAAAGGATTTGAGTTTCAAGTCAGTGTGAATCAGATTCCATTGAAAGCTTTATATTAGTTGTATGTGTAAACACACGTTGAGTTTATAAAATGTAGGGGCTTTATTCCACAGGGGCTTTTTTAACCTACCCTGTATCGTATAGGCTCCATATAGGCTCTAATGCTCGCTGACAGCGAGTTCTGGTTTTGTATTGCTTCCCGAGTGAACCATTGCTGCACATCACTACCCGGACTCTCTCCCCTTTTCCTGTCAATCTACACTGTTCTATCGAAATAAAATACAACTCACGGAAAATTGCTCAGACTGTGCACAACAGTGAGGTCATACAATTCTTGTCATTTTAGTGCTATAATATGATGCACTGGCTGAGCACCTTTGAGTCTAGTCACACGGGTGACAAAATTATGCTGAAATTTGATAGCCTAATCAAAGAGCCATACATAGCAAGAGAGAAAGATTAGGTGCTTATTTCATGACTGCCATGAAATGCTACCATGAGATGGCACCATGACATGAGGCTGCTCATAGCGCTACTGCTATCTTTGACTTAACTTGCCAATCTGCCAAAGTACTCTGCCATTAACTGTATTTATTTCCACTGTAATTATATATAGCTTAGCTATATTACATACACCCCAACCAGAATACATCTAAAAATATATTGGGGAATTGTCACACATATATATATTGTCACACATACATACATACATACATACATACATACATAGATACATACATACATACATACATACATACATACATACATACATACATACATACATACACACATACATACATACATACATACATACATACATATATATATATATATATCCGGTCCAGGCACCTTGGCTGGTAATCCAGTCTGGCAGTGTGCCGCGGGTTCGACTCCCGATCCCGACGGCCTTTACTGCATGTCACCCCCCATGCACACTTGTGTATTAGAGAAAGTTCCATTATGTACCAAAACATTCTCACTGTGTCCTTACAACAGTAAATAAAATAGTCAAACCAAATCCAGATATATAACATTAACTACTGGATAACAATGCAGACAGTCTCTGTCTGCATTGTACAACCAGAGGATATTAGATTTTAACAGGAAGTTTTCATGTCCTGACCACGTGCTGTGGTGTGCAAACAGCACCGCCACAATAACAAAATAGTAATGCAATCTGTTGCGTGTGTCCACTCCCTCCTCTATAACTGAAGCTTCTGTTGTTTTACACGCTAATGTAACCCCCTTCTCTCACACACACACACATGCGCGCACACACTCCCCTTTATTACCAACGACTCCAAAAACAACATGCTGTCTCACGGTTGTCCTGTTGCATACACTACTCTGTACGTAACAGCATGGTCTTACCTCACGTAGAATGGAGATATTGGTCTCTCCCTCTCATCTTGGGATCTGGGAAAACAAAAGAGAATTAATTAAGGAGTGCAATAGAATGTATTTACAGATGACTAAAACCTGATAAGTGCCCCCACCTCTCCTTCCTGGACACTACAGTGTTATTGGGAGAGAGTAGGCTGAACACGGCCATAAAGACTGCCTTTTGTGTGCACAACAATACCCAACATGGTGCTAGCAGAGCTACACATCAGCTGCTTTTGTTCAGCTTGTCTCTGGTAATTATTATATGAACTATGGAGAAGTGCGGAGCACCGCCGCTGAGGCTCTATGAATGTAGCTAGGCTAGTGGCCTACCACTGGTCAAGTGCCAACACCGCATTATGAACTAACAATTTTGATAAAGGAACATGAAAATTGATGCTGCTTACATTTGCATATCCTCCAAATGTAATGGAAAATGTGACATGTCCTCTGACATAACTGTTTCTTGGATTAATAAATAAATAGGAGGTGAACAGGTGGGATGTTCAACTGCTGTTGTGTTTAATTAATGACCTGTTCAATGATCGACAGTCATAGTGCTAGCTAAGCTATTGAATGCTTGGTGACTGTTTACTTGACACAGATATTTCACTTCATGATGTGTGTAAAAATGGAGCAAATTCCATCTGTACGCTGCTTGTATTTTCGTACGTGAAATTAGCACTGAGGATTTCACAGTCCATTAGCCCTGGGAAATAAACACGCACAAACAATCACTAACACTAATCATGTGTTTTTAATTCTCAAGACTAAACAATGGGCACTCTCTAGCACACAGGAGAAGAATGAGGTGTTATTGAGGGGGACTGCCCAGTAAATATTTGGCACGGTGGCGTTTTGTGGTACGTGACGATCCGCTGTGTGGTTTACGGTAAGAGGGGGGCTGGACGTGTCAGCGGAAAGGTGGGTAGGAGGGGAAAAAACACGGCACTTTAGCCAGTCAGCAGGACACAGTCACACGTCCAAAACAAAGGATTTGAGTTTCAAGTCAGTCAGGAATCAAAATGGACCAAAGTTCACTCACCTTCCAAAGACTTCTCACATGACACTATCTAGAAAAAAACGTGTGCTTGTGCGTATGTATACGTGCGGGTGTTCTCTCTAGTGCAATGTTTTTCACACGTACAAAATCACCTTATGATACAAGCTGCATTTGAAACTTAATACATGAAATTTGTAAATACCTAGTGGGAACTTGGCTGCAAATATATTTCTTTCCTTCCCAGCCCGCCCGCCCGCCCGCCCGCCCGCCCGCCCGCCCGCCCGCCCGCCCGCCCACACACACACACACACACACACACACACACACACACACACACACACACACACACACACACACACACACACACACACACACACACACACACACACACACACACACACACACACACACACACACACACACACACACACACACACACACACACACACACACAAATGCTCTTAGCTGGTGTTATAGTCTGGCAAGCTTATTAAAATAATGTGTGCCGTCACTGACGTCGTGAATTGCAAAAGCGGATATCCTGCTTACCCACTACCTTACTGAAGGGGATAAAGAAGGGGAACTTGGAATAGCCCTTATCCTCCCAGAGGAGACGGAAAACTACCGACAGAACAGTAGAAAGAGGCCATTTTCTTTTCTATGAGTTTCTATGAATGAATGATGCATCATGCTGAATGAAACAGAATGAATCAACAATCAATCCATGATTCAATGAATCAATCAATCAATCAATTACAAATACGGGACCTAGACCAATATCCTTGTAGTTAGAATGTCCCCCCTGAGTTTGGGAGGTCTGGAGGTTCAATCGCCAGCCTCCCTGCTTGGCACTCACTAAAAACAATGTTAGTGGCTGTTAAATCCTCCATGACAGAGACTCTGGGGATGTCCTCTCTCCCCCCAAAAATATCAGCTTTTATAAGGATGATCATCTGGGCATTCTTGGCATTCCTTGGGGCATAGGGTCAGCCTGTGCCATACCTAAAGCACTTGGCTGATAATCCTGCTTGAGCCATTCTCTACTATACATTGCCTGAAGTGTACATTCCATCAAATAAATGGGTGTTAAAGGAGCACAATAGCATCATGGTTCAGGGCTTAGTCTGAGCCAACCAGGGCTGTAGAAGACCTTCTGAGGAAACTATTACTATAGAAATGCCTTCAGTACTCGTTAACGTATGTGTTGTGTTGTTTTGTCTAGTCAATAGAAAACATGATAGGACTTTTTATTAAGGTTGGGTCTATAATGAGTTATAACTGTATAATCACATTTATAATGCACTTATAAGACATAACTCTTATAAATGTTTATAATTATGCTTAACTTATAACAATATTTATGAAGTATAAAAAATCGTATTATAATTGATAATAATATAATTTATATGTGAAAGGTCTTTTTCAGGGAATCAATCCCCAAAGAAGACATTTCCAGGTCAAAACATTGGTATTCCTTTAATAAATCCAATAAATACCAAGGTTAGCAGCACCCCATCAATACGGAGTACGTCCTTCACAGCTTTGTTTGTTTGCCAAGGAAAAGTGTGTTGAAGTATATTTCTCCAAGTTGAAAGAGAACCGGTTTGAGCTAGCTAATGGTCCAGTCATCTCCAGGCTGGTTAGTCAAGCTATCATTGTGATGGATGACACTTCCTCACAGATGGCCCACAATGCCCATCGGGTGGCGAGGAGCAGTGCGCGCTCACACCACACCGCCACGTTCCTCACTCCCACCTGCTTACAATGGGCTTCTAAGAAACCACAGGGTTACATCACATAATTCAGTGAACCATGACAGCTACATACAAAAGCCTGCATGCATCCCGTGTGGTGACTATGCAACGCCCCAAAAGCCTATAGGTTCACAAGACATCACTATGTTGGTTCTGCAGGGCTGGTGGGACTGACTTGGGAAGTACAGTACTGTAGTGTACAGCAGGGGTAGGCAACCTTAGGCACGGGTGCCAACATTGGCACAGGGGAGGGTTATCACTGGCACACTGGCATAAGAGTGAGCCAGAGACATTTTTTTCTTTTAAAATTAAATATAGGTTTAGTCAGTTCAAATAAGTCCACTGACACATATACAAATTACATCCTGCACATCATTTTACATTCATTCAAACTTCTAACTCATGACTGGGGAGGAATTCTGGGACATAGAGCGCAGGTGGGCTACTGCTCTGAGTTTAATAATCATTACATCTTGATGTGAAAGAAAATATTTCTAAGGTTGTTATGTGTATCCTATGGACAATCAAAATCAGTTGGGAATATTTAATTTTGATGTGGTGTCATAAGTATATATGGCACACTGACTGAAAATGAAAACAGGGCACTTCATGTGAAAATAATATTAATACATTCACCGCAATAAGAATATATCTGATTCTGTTCATGCCAATAGTGTGCTTTACTTTAATTTCTTTGCACCACTATTAACCGCTGTGATTTTATTATAAAAGCACATTGTAACAATACTCTGATATAGTACCGTATAAGCCAGAGTGAATTGGGGAAACAGGGAATTAATTTTACAAAATTATTATTCCACCATCAAACTATAGCATTTTCGGTGAGAGGTTCAATATGCAGAAAAGCATCTCACCAAACACAGATCCTGAGATGGGTGATTATTTGAGCTGATGGGACAGAGACCAAGTGGGACCTGACCATGACCTCAGAGACAGCAGGGACATCCAGAAGCGGGAGGTGTGTTGACGGGAATGAAGGCTTGAAGGGGCAACTGTTTGTTACGGTAATAATGTCATTCAGGAGCATAAAGCCTGAGCGCATCATGTTACATACGAAAAACAACAGATGTACAAATCAGAACGCATAGCAGGCCGGACACGCTGTGAGCTTGGAAATGTCCTACTTTCTGCGCAAGACACCGGCACAAAACAGTAGGAGGCTCACATGGGCAAGCAAAGCAGATTGTTATGACTTGGACAACGGTGTGTGACTTCTGCACAATAAAGAACATTTATTTATTTAATACATTATACCCTAATAAATTGACACCTCCATTCCATAATCTCCCAAAACTGACTTTTTGTAAACTCATTTTGAAATCACAAAACCTTACTTTATTGGACGAAAATAAAAAATAAAAAAAGTCTGAAAAATATATAAATTTCTGGTATTCTATGCTGGGCTCTGGTAAATCCAGTTTGTGCAAGTTTGGGCCTCTGGGTGTTACAGTATGCTGACACAGTATGTCTGACACATACCTATGGAAAGTGAGAGCAAGCTGACAAGTAGCCATGATATTTATTTTCCAGATGTGTAAACTCACAACCTCAGTCATAAAGCATGATCTCCAATTTGCTGTGCCGGTGTGCCCACATCAGAGCCACTTTTAATTCCGACAGTAGGTCGCATTTACTATGAAAACCTGCATCTCCCGTCCATCCGTCCGTTAGTAAGTCACCCCACGCCTCCATATATGGTCACACCTCGTGACATCACGTCTTGTTACACGTCACGGCAACGCCATCACATATAGCCATCTCCATATAGTCATCTCCATATATGAAGATCACGACACTGACCTCATCTAGCCCTGGATAACCATACATGGAGAAGACTGGATCATCACCTAGATCTGCATATATGGAGCCGGCCAGAAACTCTACATCTGACCTCAAACCCTTAGATCTCCATATATGGAGCTGACCTGTTCCGACATTCCTTATGTTGATCTGACCTCCTCAAACGCTGTACACTCAAGACACGCTCCATATGGCCAGTTTGTTTTTTTAGTAGTCTGCCGTCACCCAGGCGGATGCGTACACGCTTCTCACCCCCAGGGCATCTTACTGGTATTATGTTAACCATTTATACCCCATTTACTCTTGTGTTCGGCCGTGTCTGTTTGTATGCGACTGTCAAGTGTCAATTCTCACAACAATTATGTTCCCATCATCATCATCCATCATCTGCGACACAAGCTGCTTCCACTGGTCTATGTTGCTCATTGCCACACCAAGTTCATTCACAGTCAGTCCTGTGTCCCTACTCAGAACATCTGGAAATGTGAGAGGTCTTGTTCCTCTTGATGGGCAGGGTAGTCTCCACAGAAGAATATCCGAAATGACCTGGTCTTTTGCTCTGTGGCAGTGTCCAGCAAAACAGAGTCTTCTTTCTGCCACAACAACTGAGATGGGGGGGGTGCCTCCATAAATCTTAGCTTTAGTGGGATGGTCCTTCCATGAGAGGTTCTGGACACGCATGAGGAGTCTTGTGTATGTTCCGTCAAAACGATCCCGAAACTCCTTATTCATTGTCCATGTTTCGCACTAAAGGTTGATCTTGGTAGCTCTTGAGATGTCTGACTGCCATATAAGATGTAGCTTATTGCAAGCGCTCCAGGCCTGTCCTTTCCTTGTCAGGAAGTCCTTTCTGCTACTGACTACATATGATCCAAGATATTTGAAATCCTTATTTGATATGTTCCCATATACCTCAGGAATTCCTTTACAAAGTAATAAAATAAAATCTAATTCTTGTAGTGTTTAGGAAAATATCATCACAAGAAAAATACACATGGATATATCTTATACTTTGAGATGTGTGTGTAAGTATGGACACAATCCTTTCAGTTAGTCTCCGTTTGTCATCTTGATGTGGACTACTGTCCAGTTTTAGAATGCTTGGGGGATTCTGTTGCAGGTGGTTGCAAGTTTCAAAATCTTTGATCTGAACGGTGCTTACTTTAAGTTATAAAAGTAATAAGTAAATAATAAGTAAGTTGTTATAAAAGTAGTAAGTCATATTTTAATAGATAATTTGATCAAGAATCACAAATGTTTTGCAGTGTCCTTGATAAGTCAAGCGCTTTAAATGTGTGACTACCGGTAATAACCTCCATAAAAATGGGTCACTACTCAGAGTCATGTGCTCCACTGTAGCTGCCATGCAATAGTCAGCTTGTGTCGTTGCATTGCTCGCACAAGGAGAGAGCCAGAGTGTATGCCAGTAAAGCCAGACTGAGTACGCACATTGCTGGAGGTCCCCTGTCATACTGACACTGGATCAGTCACCCAATACGACCTGATGAGTTGATCTTTTAGGGTGTGGCCCCAATCTCTTCCCCCCAATGCGCGAGCGCGCGCGCGCGCACACACGCACGCACCCACGCACGCACCCACACCCACACACACACACACACACACACACACACACACACACACTTACAGCCACCCTCTAGTAGTGTGGAAAGTTGTTGGCACTTAATAGAGACATGCAGAGAACACCCAAACTATTAAAAGAGTTATGTTCAGGTAGTGATCACATCAGCCTTGCACATGAAATAAATCCGTTTTGAAATATCAAATGAGGTTGTCTTTGGTAATGCAGAAGTTGAAAGGGAAAAAAAGATTTGATAGTGATACAGTATTACAGAATACTGTGCCTGATGCTGTTGAAATGATACAGGCAATTCAATTAGCAATGTTGATCATACACAGTTCCACCTCCAGACTCCAGTTACTCAGTAGCCCACAGTAGAAACCTTTGCACAGCAATGTGTGTGGCAGGGTACTGTAATCCATCCTGTTTGTCTGGCAGTCTGGCGGCAAAATGATGCTTAATTTACACTCGTTGTGTGATGGTGTCACTCGCTGAAAAAAGCAGATCTACAAGCTCACAGCAGGTGGCACAAAGCTAAATCTCATCTACATGTCTGATTGTCTGTTGAGTGAACTACTGTGTTATATTACACTGTATCTGGTGCTGACATTGGTGGTGACCAGATTTGACTGAGAGACTACCATCGCGCAAATTCCAGCTTTTCACCAGAGGAGAAAACCTTTTATTTTTTTTAAATGAGTTTATAGCACAGGCAGACTCTTCACATACTAGAGCATGTCTGAAATAAGTGTCAGAGCTGAAATCGACATGTAAATATGAAATAAATGCTTAAACATGTAGCTAGGTGTAATGTTAGAGACCACAGAAGTAAACCTTTCAAGCCTGTTTTCTCAACTCGCTGTTTTCTGCAAGACATTACTCTATAAGCCATATCTCCAAAACTGGTGGGCCAAACTGAACAACCACTATGTCAATTTGAAGCTATGATTCCCTGCTTTCATATGACATGAAAAAACGAAAATTCAAAAAAATCCAATGGCAGTCCCTCAGTCAAATTTAGTCACTGTTTAGTATAGAGTAGACTGTTTTTATATTTACCTACCATTTTATTGTATATTATACTTCCTTCTGTTATCTGATATTTTTCTTTTCTTCTAAGTCACATTCAATACCTGACCAATAAAGACATTATTAAGGTCCATTAAGAGATTAAGGTCCATTATTCTGATTCAATCAGGTCCAGGTGTGTTAGCATGCTAGCTAGGGCCATTGCTCATCCAAGCTGCATCCTCCCCCACAACAGAGACACAGCTGTAGCCTTGCTATTCCCAGGGCTTGGGACACTTGACACTGAATGGCTCTGGTTTCAGGCACTTAGAATACGCTTTTTGACATGACAGCAGCTCATTGCAACACAGTTTTAGCACCTCAGATCTGAGATGGCAGCCGGATGCTCTGGATTCCTCACCCACGCCCCTAGAGGGATCTACGCAAACAGTGGTCATAACCTATTTACCATACTTAGCCTTACCTAGGATTCCACATAGGTGCTGCGTGCTGGTACCGGTGTTAGCCTGTTTTATGAGGGTTTTGTTTAAAACACTGAAATAATAACTGAAACTGTTCACAGGCCTTTTCAACAAGCCCCTCAATGTGTGATTCAAACTTTGGGTATCGGATGCTGTGTCATGATTTGTGTAATTTTCTGCAAAATGGGTCCCTCCCACAAAGCTGGAAGAGTAAATAAACGCGTGCAAAGTTTCACGCCGATCTGTCCAGCGGTGTGTCCGAGATGAGCAGACAGATAAACGGACAGGGGACAGAGACTTCTGGCCTGGAGTTGATAACTATGCAATGAATGCATTGTGTAGTTTAGTTTCTTTCTCGCTGGTTTCTTGCTGAAAATAAATTGCTACAGTATGTAGAGAAGTGGTTCTCAGCTGATTTGTCATTGGGACCTTGATTTTGAACTGTCCATGAAGACAGGAAGCAATGTAAAGACTGAGCTCAGACATTAAATAAGGCACGATGATGAATCTCATTCTACTCTAGTATTTTGATCATAAACTGAGTACTGACCTATTAAGGGCCTCTAGACTCCCGGAGGGGGTGATGTCAGAGGGGGTCCGGGTAGTTCCATTGTCCGGGCTGCCTCGGTGGTGACCTGGGTGTGAGGCAGTCGTCTCCATCATCTCTGTTTGGCTGAGGCTCCCCATTTCTGGGGTCAGGGTGAGAGACAACGGTACAGGCAGGGGCCTCACATGGGGCAGGCCAATAGAAGGTCTGGGATGGGGTACTATGGGCTGTAATGCATTCTCAGTATCCCCCTTCCTCACCTGTGGAACGACATGGAGGTGAACAACAGGTGAGTCTCGTGACAGGAGAAATCTGAGAAGTTATGAGGTCAGCGATACGTACCAGATAGTATTTCAGTTTAGCACATCCAGTTTAGCATATCCATCCAAGGTACATATGTACAACCTACAGCTCATCATTAGTGCTATCATAACTATGAACCTTTGCTCGGGTCGCTATGAACTGCATGCATTAGAGGATGTGTTGTGGTGAGGCAGAGTGTGGGGTAATAAAAGACCAATAAAAGCATGGAAGCAAATGAGCTCCCAGTCTGTAAAACTGAAGGGTTACAATCATGTTTGTCTTACCTTGCTGACACAGACATATAAATGACATGAGCTGTCTGCTCATTCTATCTCTACCCGGCAGCAGACGGGCTCTAAAATGGGTTTGAAGAATTGATAACAGCCGATTTTGAATGAAAGCTTTGCTTTATAGCAGTCTGTAGCTTAAACACTGAATTAGCCTTTTCTGGGCATTTCATAATTAGGCGAACATTCTGTGAAATAGCAGATCTTCGGTACAAGCTCACGATGCATAATTTTGTGACGTGTTGTGAACTGGCAGATCGGCAAAGGAAAGGGCCAAGTGCAGACTACTGTAGGAAGTATTTAGGATTTAGCTGGTTAAGAGGCTCTTGTTATTTTGAGTGGCGCTAGCCCATCCAATGCGTGTCATTTGAATATTACGTCATATGGCAGCCAAGTCTATGGGATTTTTAATGTTGGATTAGAGCACTTATGACGGCCAAGTCTATGGC
Organism: Electrona antarctica; assembly: GCF_951216825.1. Classification (NCBI taxonomy): domain Eukaryota; kingdom Metazoa; phylum Chordata; class Actinopteri; order Myctophiformes; family Myctophidae; genus Electrona; species Electrona antarctica. The sequence goes on from NC_136809.1 coordinate 24,885,749, forward strand.
CCTCACTTCACACAAGTGTGATTTTTGTTTTACAATGATCAGTGGAACATTTCTATTTGGAGTCTCTGCAATTGTTTTGCGTAAAATCATTCATCTAGCCAGGAGTTGACCAAGTTAATAGGGGTGATGGTGGAAAGTTCTATTTAGCTCTAGTATGGATTTTTCCCATTTAGCTCATTAGATTGAGCTAAATATGTCCCCCACAGCATGCCATAGGATGAAACCTTTTACAACAATCCACTGTCAGGCGCCACATGTCCCAGTCCCACATGTGTCTCCTAAAGCTGCAGTAAGTGCTTTTTGAGGGGCGCTAGCCCCTCCTATGCCCAGATTTCCAGGTTTATGTAAACACAAACATTGGCTTGTGATTGGCTGATCACCCCATAGCGAATATTTGATTGGCTAAGCAAAAGTACATATTGAAGATAAAAGTAGAAAAGTGGAGACGGAAAAGTGAGGATGCAAATTGTGATTGGCCAGAATGAGATGATGTATGATGATGTGTGATGATAAGTGCGCCCCTCACTTCACACGGGTGTGATCTTTGTTCAAATAAGTGCTAAATAGCCATATATTCAGATAGTAATCATTGCTGATGGACTAGATTCACTGGAACATTTGTTCAGTAACAGGGGTGTCCCTGTCACTCCAGCTCTTTAGTAAACAGAAAATATACATTTTCAGGTCAGGATACCAATTTTATACAATCTCAGGACACAGGATAAACAAGTGAAATTTTAGAAGATGACAAAAAATGAGAAGACATAATTTGATCTGGAACACTATGAAATTGAAATTAATAAATGGGTAGCCTATGCTGATTGGATAAAACTGCCAACCCACCAGAAAATAGAACAGTCTATAGCAGGGGTGTCCAAACTTTTTTCAAAGGGGACATATTAGTAAATATTAAAACACCCAAGGGCCAACTACATTACCAAATATAACCAGACGTGCAAGGTAAAAAAATGAAATAAAATAGCCTTTCTTTGACCCCTTCAGAATGAGACAACAAGGAATCCTGACAAATTATACTCTGAGAAATGTCCAGGTGAATAAAAAACTTCAATGTAAAAATGTCCCATACTGTTGGGCGAGCAGTTCATAATACAATTCAGGGATGAAGCCGCAGGCCGCATACAATTCTTCACCGGGCCGTATTATAATATTGAGTGACTGCAGTTTCTTCCAGTGGTGAAATGTCCCTTTAAATTATAATTGGATAAAACACAGCTTCATTTTCTTGTATAAATTAATTGTTGTGTGCAACAAGTTTGTGAAAAATGTGTGCATCCATGTCCTGTTTCACCCATACAAGGCGTGTATATATGTGTGTGTGTGTGTGTGTGTGTGTGTGTGTGTGTATATGTGTGTGTGTGTGTGTGTATATATATATATATATATATATATATAAGCCCTGAGCTGAATTTAAACAGTTGCAGTGTTTAGAAAAGTAGGAGGGGCTAAAAAGGATTAGCTCATAATATCATAATATTGAAGTATCTCAACACAGCAAAAGAAAAAAAAGAAAAAGAAATTCTCCCATACTGTACATGCCCTACAATAGGGACACCAGGTTGAAAGTAGTTCAACTAGTGACCCAGTTATTATGCGTTTCCCCCCTAGGTAAATAGGCTACACCGCTGTACCTGGCATTGAACCTGGCTAGACAAGACCATGCTAGCTGCATCTTCAGGCTTACTGCAGTTCATTATTACCTCTGTGATGTTGTGTTCTATTTCTGTCTGTTTATCTACCTGCCAGAGACTGAACACACCTCAAAAGTAATGGCTAGTTGCCCTTACAGTTACAATGACTGTGCATTTTCATGCTCCCAAGAAGAAGAAACTTATTTAGCACCACCATCAAGCCAAAATTTCAAATGAGAATTATCTTGACCCCTTAGATGTACAGACACAAAATGTGCTGTGCACAACCCTGCTCCCAAGAGGAAGGGACCTTTTGATGAACCCACAGCCTTTTATCTAGTGCCACGAGCAGACAAAATTATCAAATTGGGGACATTCGTAGGCCTTGGTGGAGGTCTGCACTCTCTTGAGTGCATTTTTGTTTTGTTTGGAAATCCCTTCAGAATGTGAGACACCAGTGTTGCTTACCTGGTGAACAAGCCCCAATACAGGACATTTACGTTCAAGGCAGTGTATGTGTATGTCACTTTTTGAGGGGCGCTAGCCCTTCCAATGCATGGCTTTCCAAAATTACATCATGTGGCACGCAAGTCTATGGACTTTTATGGACGTTTGTTTAGAGCCTAATTAAAAATAACCGGTTTCCAGACAAATCTAAGGACTTTGGACTTCAATATTTGTTGCGACCAAAGGTTGCAGTTAACTATGGAATCGAGCAATTCCCGTCAGTTAGTGTGTCGGGCACCATATATGGTGCCCAGGCATCGAGACATCATCAGGGATGGAGATGTGGAGACCCTGAGGTCATAGTAAATGCGACCTGCTGTCGCAGTTAAGCCCATATATGGAGATCCCTGATGTCATCACTATTGGCCAGCAACTCTACATCTGACTTCAAACCTCAAACCCTTAGATCTCCATATATGGATATATTTCAGAACCTGTTCTGACATATATGGATATATTTCAGAACCTGTTCTGACATTCCATATGTTGATCCTTCCCCATCTATCCTTCCTCTTCAATGTCTCCCTTTTGACTTATACCTGTCAATTCAAATTTCAAACTGCCCCAAATTGAGTTCTCAACAGGACCAAAAATTAAGGCCCGGCCCTACCTGGGCCCTCATCAAACCCTGTACACTCAAGAGAATGTCCCGGCTACCACCCTTACATCTCCATATACTGTATGGAGATGACCTGTTCTGACATTCCATATGTTGATCTGACCTTATCAAACCCTGTACACTCAAGACATGCTCCTTATATGGCCAGTACAGAATTCATTCCATGTTGATCTGACCCCCCATGCCAAAGCGCCAGCGCTCGCCCCGCAATCTGCCGTCAAAGAGGCAGATGCGTGCACGCGACCTCGCCCTTTAGTGTGGTGAGGTCGCTTCTCTCCCTCAGGCGTCTTACTGGTTTAGGGTAGTAAATGACAACGTAAGACGTCATCTGGTTGATATAAATACATATTGTAATAGTTTTGTTTCATACAAAAAACAAGCCAGAATGGAAAAAGGAAATACAATGTAACCGTACAAAAGCAACAAAAAAATGGCATCCCTCACTTCAGTGTGATTTTGTTAAATAAATAATAAGATTGCCTGAAGCAGACTAAAGCTGAAGATTTGAAAAAAGTAGGGCAGGTTTCCATTCTGGCAAGATTACACACATTTTATTGACAGGTTTCACAACCGAGAGAGACAGCATATTCACGTGCCAGGCCCTCCAACTGATTGCTCTGGGCCGTACAGCAAACACGCATGTCCTTTTTCCTGCCACTAGACCTGACTTAAGACAGACAAGGTTAATTTACAGCCTTACAGAGCAATACAATGCATTAAAGATGATTATGCTAATACACTAATAATTCATACTTTTTTCGTCATAGTGTAGGACATAATGAGCTTCACATTATTGGTGGTTTGAGTGTCCGCCCTGAGACTGGGAGGTCGGGGTTCGATCCCCGGCCGGGTCATACCAAAGACTAGAGACTGTGTCAAGACAATGACAGGACCCAAATGCCTCCCTGCTTGACACTCAGCATCAAGGGTTGGATTGGGAGTAAGTCCCTGCAACATACTAGCGTCATGTCCAGGGAGTGTACTGGTACATCAAGCTGCCTCACACTACAGAAACAGGAGATAGGCTCCTACTTACTTTGTTTACATTATTCTCACGGTGCATGTGTGCAGAACTAAGTGTTGCTAATGTGCCAACATCATACTGATATACCATCTGTCATTTTAGGTGTCCAGCCCACATCGCTCCCAACCACTGACAGGTTATTAACAATATCAGGCCACTGAGGCCAGGCAACCATATCGCTGAGATACAGTCTGAAATACAGCCAGCAGGGAGGAGTTTTGCTGGCAATCCATACGCTGCGTAATCAGCAAGGATGGCTTTTATTTGTCAGCTGTGTGAATTGTGGAGTCATAAAGGTTAATATTCACAGCTGTGATTAATAACAATGAATAGCAATGAAGCAGCCATCTAGATTATCAACAGGGAGTGGGAGTGGAGTGTTTTACGAGTGCCAAAGGAGCGAACTAATGTTGATAACAGTGGCCGGCTGTTGTGAAGAGGTACGAAACGTTGCACATGAAGTATGTTTCGGAAAGTGAAATTTGTCTGTTATAAGAAGTAGTATTCTGCTGAACAGTGAGGATGTTTCACAAATGTTTGCCGATTTGTGCATCAGCATTAGTTTTGCACGAAAAACACTCCTTGGGCTAAATTCAGCTATAGCCACAAAAATGTGCTCACCTCATCACATTTGTGATGACGGCTATGGCCGTTTTTAGCCCAAGGAGTGCAAAGAATTTGGCGAAATCACCATTCTCTCTCCCTATGCTCCTCTACTATAGTGAAAATAGCTCACTTCTACTCAGCTTGTAGATGGCTATTTTCAGTTGTTTGGGTCCCGAGCCCCCAGGGAGACATCAAATCTCTCTTTTGGGTTGCAATTGATTGATTGATTAATTCAGCGGTTCCCAAACATTTTTGGCCATGCACCCCCTGTTACCTCCTAACCTAGCTGACGCACCAGCTAGGTGCGTCAGCACATGAAAATGTGCGTCACCACACATTTTCAATCGATACAGATAAGCAATGATACATGTTTATCACATGAATAATAGAGACAATGAGTAGCGATTTATGAGTTGTGGACAAAATGTGTAGGAGTAGCAGCAAAACGTGCACAAAATGTACAAAATGACAAAATAATGTTCGATTGAAGGATCTACGGAAATCATCATCTCCGTCCCTGACCTTCGGCCTGGCAGAGAGATAAAAATAAGCAACGGAAAATGTCATTGACTTCCAGAAGACTACAAAACATCCTCCATCAACAAGGCCTTATTTTTCCACTCCACTGATCTTAATCCCATTGTCAGTTAGTTCAGCAGTGTTTCTTTGCCAAGTCTGCTTATTATAAGCGATTTTGGGCTTGTTTTTCTCTAAATTTGCTTGAAAATATTGGTAGTTGCACATAATAATGAAAAGATCTATTTTCTATTTCCAAACACAAAATGTATGTCCTTAGTAAAGACAGAGTGATACATAAATAAAATAAATAAATGACTGTTAAATTCAGCGAATGCTGTCAGAAATCCTGATTTAAAAGGTTTTAATTAATTCATATCGCCATCACCACTCAATCTTTACTATAAACATAACATAGGAACTGTGTAAAAACTGTGTAAAAAATAGACCAGTTTACCTGGCCTGACAGTTTTGGATGGCAACGCTAACATAAAACACCCCCAGTGTTCAACCTGAGTTGTTACAACACAAACAAATGATCCAACGTCATAATCCGTTTCTACACATAACACTAACAGTGTTCTTGTTTACCAATAACCCATCAGAGCATAGAGAGAGACTATGGTCACTATAATTACTGTGTTGTGGATGTTTCCTCCTGCCAAGCACTCTTTATCAAATTAAGTCATGTGACTGAGAAACTCGAGGGCGCTGTATGGTGCCATCAGACTGTCATGTCTACATGACATCACACCATTCGAGATGTACAGTTAAGTTAAGTACCGTAGGCAGGGTTTTTGTACCCTTAAAAAACACTTAAAACTAAGAAAGAATATATATACATCGTACCTGCAAATGTCCCTTTAAGGGCTCTGTGTGTGTGTCTGTCTGTCTGTCTGTCTGTCTGTCTAGTACATTTTATTTAATTGAAGTTGAGGTACTGAATTGTACGTATAAAACAGAAACATGCGTATGCTGTACCTTCTTTTTCCTTGGCGTGGCTGTTGGGGTTTTGATGGAGGCGTCAGTCAAAAGGTCATTGGCGTCTGGTGGGATACTGCATTTCACCTGAGAATAATAATAGTAATTACAGAAACACCAGTGCTTCATCATGTGAATGTTGAAACTTTTTCATTTTTTTCTTTTTTAAGTTTTTTTTTATCCCACGATCTTTGTAACCCATTTTCACCCAGTGTCAATTATCTAATGTAATCCTGGTCTCTACACTCCCTCTGCCAACCTGGGGAGAGCAACGAACTTCCTTCATTGCATGAGGACTGAGGAGCCCAAGCCGCTTCTTTTCACCCGACAGGGGGGGTTTCCCCGGTTGGATGTAGCACGTGGTAGGAACACGTTATTCAAACCAGTTCCTTTCCCCTCCATCAGGCGCCCCGCCCCGGCTGGCCAGGGGGAGTCAGTTTAGAGACCAGGTTTACTGCATGTTTTTTGTGAGGGTACCTACCCTAGGGGACACGGGGAGAAAAGCTCCACACAGAAAAGCCCTTTCGCCAACCCCACCTCGGGTATGGGAACTGATGAACACGTCCCCAGCATCACCAGCGGGAATCAAATCGAACCCAGGACCTTCTAGCTGCACTACCAGCAGTACCAACTGTGCCAGCGTGCCCCCGAATGTTGTAACTTGTGTGCAATGCCTGTTTGTCATTTTGACTGAAACCACCTACAATTCTACATCTAAGAACTGGATTGAACTGAATTTATTTGACCTGAACTGAATTGAACTAACTTCACACAGTCTAAGCTCATACTTTACACCAGCATGTCAATTACACCAAAGTGTGACTGATTTGTTTATTTTATTGCTGTACAGTATATAACATTTATTGCATGACAGCATATTATGCATATGTACAATATACCTAATGTTTTGTCCAAAGTTGTTGGCATAAATTCAGGCGACATCTGGGTCTAAAGATAACGTAATCTAGACACAATAGCCACTCATATATATATATATACTTTTTTTACAGTATTGGAAACCATGTGATTATCAAGCCTAAGATAACCTATCAGCTCAATGTAATTTGCAAGTCCATAAAGAAGAATTTTCTGTTCACATCACATGGCAGAAGGACATGAAATAGCATATGCTGAGGTCAGCTGAAAGCAATAATATCTTACACACACACACACACACACACACACACACACACACACACACACACACACACACACACACACACACACACACACACACACACACACACACACACACACACACACACACACACACACACACACACAGTCACACAGTGTACAAAAACAGCATTTTGTCCCCAAAACATACCCACGTATGTTAATCACGTCAACAGTAACACAGGTCACATGGTTGGTGTTAAATGGACTATGTAATGGAATTTGTATGGTTCATGCAGGTCTATACTGTTCATAAGGGAATGTGTGTGCATTTCACACCAGGCACATACAAACCTGGGCATAATCAGAGGGTTCTAAAGCAGGTGTTTGGGAACGTATGCATTCAGAGTAAAGGTCCTTTCACACGGGCAGCGACTGACGCGCCTAGTAATTCATTTTCAATGAGAGGGCTGCGTTTTTTTTTGTACGCACGGAGAGGTTGAGCGGCGACAACGCAAACATATTTACGTGGGCGCGGTCCCGTCATAAGCAGACCTGGAGCAGACCTGTCGTTGATCCAGGCGTCACCCGCTGCCCATCTGACAGGACCTTATCACAGAGTCAAGGGCATCTGTCCAAATACACACATGGCTACATGAGATACAAACTCACATGATCCATGTGTGTGTGCGTGCGTGTGTGTGACTGTGTGTGTGTGTGTGACTGTGTGTGTGTGACTGTGTGTGTGTGTGTGTGTGTGTGTGTGTGTGTGTGTGTGACTGTGTGTGTGTGTGTGTGACTGTGTGTGTGTGTGTGACTGTGACTGTGTGTGACTGTGTGTGTGTGTGACTGTGTGTGTGTGTGTGTGTGTGTGTGTGTGTGTGTGTGTGTGTGTGTGTGTGTGTGTGTGTGTGTGTGTGTGTGTGTGTATACATGCACGGATACATGCGTGATCAAACTCACACACACCTTCTTCTTCCTGGGAACTGGTGTCGGTGTCATTGAAGGTGTGCCGCCTGATGAGTTCTTTGTGTCCATTTCTGTCACGTTTGCTTCCTGTGAATAGAGATAGTATAGGACAATTATGCCATTCACACAGGCAGTCCATGGATTGTATTATAATCTCACATGTTGCAGCCCTAGGGAGCATCAAGCCCTGCTATATAGGCCACTAGGCCAGGGTCCTCTCTGTTACCTTGTTGCCGCTCCTGCAATTGGAGCTTCAGTTTAAAGATATTATTTAAAGTAAGTTCAGCAGTAGTCAGTTTCTTTCTAGCCATGCTCAAATCACATGATATGAAATACTGTATGCCTCAGCACTGTAAATACTGTATTACTCAACCATTGATACCAACACAAATATCAATGTGAAGGAAATGCAGCTTTTTCAAAACTACTTCCAACCAATGGCAGTTGCAAGGAGTGGTGCGGTTGACCATAAAACTATTTTGTTGCAAGGAGTTACGACTATTTGCGAGAGAGGGGGGGGGGGGGGGGGGGGGGGGGGCAGAGAAAGGATGTGATAGGCAGACCCGTCTCCCCAGAGAAGACAGACGATGCACCCACTGCGCACAAAATGAAGTGGAAACTTAGCTACATTTCCACTTCAGTACAATAAAGCCCTTTGAATTGAATTGCGAGAGAGAGAGAGAGAGAGAGAGAGAGAGAGAGAGAGAGAGAGAGAGAGAGAGCATGCTGGGTACTGAACCTCAACAAGCTGATCGATCACGAAGACGAAGAGGGAGAGGGAGAGAGTATGGACGGAGGGCAGTGGCCAGAGGGAGAGAGATCAGATCACCCATGAAATATCCAGGCCAATGCTGCATACCAAAACCTGAACATTCTGTTCAACACAATAACCCTGGCGACGTGAACCATCATATTCATTACTAATGTTTACTAGCCTACGTTTAACAACATGTACTTGTGGACCCTTACAACAACACGTTTTAGAACAGATGACCTCCACTATCAATATACAATATACTGGACCCAACTTATGACGGAAACTGCATCCTTCGAATACTCAATTGCCAGGAGGAACAATGTCAAAGGGAAGTTCCATGAAATATGGGACTACTTTTATTTGTATATTAAAGGATGGTTGCATTAACAATTTGTAATTGGTAATACATTACGGATATAATCACTATTGTCCGCAACAGAATGTGGAGGGGTGTTGTCCATTGGGGTTTTTCTTTTTTGACTGCTAGTTTTGTTTGTTTTTGTTTGTTTTTCTTGTCTCTTTCTTTTGTGTAAGTCATGTGTATTTTGTATGCTTTATTGTAAAATCATTAAAAACCTTTGATGACAAAAAATATATATACTCCCCTACACCTGCGGTCAAACAAACACGTTCATACAGGACATGCCTGACCTCCTCCCCAGTGAGTCCGAAACATTTTGTTTTATTACAGTAAATGATCATACACTAGTATGTGCCGACAGGCACTCCCTGCAAGATGGAGGCCTTCACAAGTGAGTTTAGTGTGCACATGCTTTTTCTCGAAGCGTGGTAGAAGGTGTTGTGGTGGTGGTTGTGTGCAATGTACTGAACACCGGTATGGATACTCCTGGTCAAACATCTTAATTTGCACTTGAGTTAAAGTACTGGAGAACTTGCTTTAAGAACTATTGTCCACCACTATACATCATTTATGTGTGTGAAGCGCAGAGATAGAAGTCCCATGCATTTGACCATGCACATGTATGTACGTATGTGTGTATACTGTACTGTACATGTGCAGGTTTATTTATGTGTAACATGATCTGAAGAAGACAGCAACTTTGATTGAATAGTTTCCCATAGGTCAGCAGAGGTCTCAGGTATCTGTGCCATCCCAGAAATCCATGACACAGAACACGCATGCATGCACACCACGCATGCATGCACATGCGCAGCCCTGCGCGCGCGCACACACGCACACGCGCACGCGCACACGCACACGCACACGCACACACACACACACACAATGGTAATTGGATGATTTGAGGCATTTTGTTTCAAAAATGTGTTTTCCAAAAATCCACCTGTTGGTGGTGCTATAACAGGCCAATGTGAAAAGGGTGGGATATATTCCTCAGCCTAGTAGGAAAGTCTGTGAAAGATTTCACGTAAATTGCACGCTGCGTTCATGATTTGAGGCTTTTAGTTTCAAAAGGGCCAATCCTGAAACTTTTCTGGCAAGCATGGTGTCCTCCAGGGTAACCAGACACTTGCCCCGACCCCCGCGTCTGAGGTTGTAAAAAAGACGGCGCGAGCTGAAGGCAGACGAGACCAGGTCCGGCTCTGAAGGGCCCGCCCGCCTCTCTCCAAATTTCCCCCTGGTCATCTCGTTACAGTCGTGCAGATCCCCGTCATCAGAAATGCTGTATCACATGTCCTCAAGACACGTTTCATCCCAGCCCGGACCAGAAGGGATCTCCGGGTGGGTCATCGATAGCAGTGCTGATCTCCTGGCGCCAGTGTCCATGACCATATTCAATCGCTCTCCTGCCCAGTCTGTGGTCCCCACTTGCTTCAAGAGCGCCACCATTATCCCCATATAACGTCGAACGCCTCCCCAGCTGGCCTGAACGACTATCGCCCTGTATCGCTGACATTGTGCTCATCTCTCCCCAGCAGCCCTTGGGTTCTGATGGCTGCAACCCACGACATACACAGTTCTGGGTACTAGGCAGCCCAGCCTGGTTGAGATGGTTTTGTGACAACATTCTTCAGAACGGAAGTACAGGCATGACTTTGTTCAGTATTAAAACATGACCACACAAAAAAACGAATTATTTAATAGGAAAAACACTATACACCTTTTGTGGTGTACAGGTATTTAGAGACAAACCAAAATGATTGACCAATATTGGTAATTGTCCAATGCACATACCTTAACAATGATGAGAGTTGTCAGCTCTTTGTCCGAGTGGTTCTCAAAGATACTGCTGTAGTTCTGAATAAATTTGGTCATAATCTTGTTACAGATGTTCTGGTCCCTCATTGCTTCAAAACCTGGAGGCACACTGATAACAGGATATAGAAAAAACAGAAAATATATGTATTAAAGTTAAAATAATAAATAATTGAACATCGCTTCATATTGTACAATAAATCAGACTTTTTACTTTTTACTATTTACTACTATTTACCTTTAGTCTTTTATATGGACATCATTTTATGAAAAGGTCAATGCACCATCTCAAATGAATGCAGCATGAACAGTCTGCACTAAGAATGCCAGATTGAAACTCCTACTTGATGCATATAAAATATGAATCCCTTAAATACACCCATTCTTTTTCTGTACGAAAACAAACATAAATATACATTCAAATAGTTTGTATACTTAAAACTTTCTAAATTATCTTATGAACCATTAACTCCTAAATAGCTGCTTTGTAAATGTATACAATACTTATTTAATGGTGAATCTATCATTTACAAATTATGAGAATACAATCATTAAGCACATTAAGGAATAAGTTATCAATATCGTTATCGGCAATAAACACTTATAACTGTTTACTAATGCTTAGTAACATATGAATAATGCTATATTAATGATTCATTCACGATTAAGTATTTTACTAATGCTAAATAGTGTATAGTTGAAACATTTATAACTGTACTTAATACTGCTTAGTAATGTATGAATAATGCTTTACAAATGCTTATTAGTGAATAGTTATTATAAAGTGCTACCCATTGTTTTTGTTAAGCAGTTAGATTAAGCATTCATGATGATCCCCATTTCCCTCTGGCTGAAGATGTTGACTCTCACCAAACAAGTGGGACATTTCCACAAGCAAGACAGTTTGTCAAAGCAGGGACAATGCCATCTAGCGCAGTTTTTTCAGATACACCACAGCTTCACACACACACACACACACACACACACACACACACACACACACACACACACACACACACACACACACACACACACACACACACACACACACACACACACACACACACACACACACACACACACACACACACACACACACACACACACACACACACTAAAGAGAACATACTGTACATTGTGGTCATCTATGGCCTTGTCTTACTACTGCCCAGCAAAGCCCAGCTGCCCTGGCACAAAGACCGAGGTATATTACTGGAGATGCCAGTCTAAGTGCATAAGCAGCAAAGCGTACAAATATGACAGGAACATGACCCATGGCCCACTGACCACACACATGGTGAGGACTGTAGGAGGCCTATATGAATAATGACCAATATGTATGACCAGTAATCTGGACTGTAATTTATGGTTCATGAGTTTTTGTTTAGGTTTTCTTTCTGTGAAAATTTTGAAGAATTATATATCTCAATCTTCTGCAATGGTAAATGGTAAATGGTGCATTTATATAGCGCCTTTATCCAAGGCGCTTTACATAGATTGTGCATTACATTCACCCATTCACACACACATTCATACACCGATTGCGGCGGAAGCCATGCAAGGTACCAACCAGCATATCGGGAGCAATTTGGGGTTCAGTGTCTTGCCCAAGGACACTTCGACATGTAGCCAGGAGGAGCCGGGATTCGAACCGCCGACCCATGGATCATTGGACGACCTGCTCTACCTCTTGAGCCACAGTCGCCCCGCCAGTTTGAATGCTTCCATTGGTTGGAAGATTTCGCCTCACCCAAAAACTGCTACAGCATCGTGATATCAAATAAATATATACAAGACAATTTCAAAGAACAATACACCAAACATCTTCACAACCACGGTACACATTTACAGTGCACTCCTAACCACAGACAACCACACACATCAGACACACATGGACACAAAAGCAAGGCACTTGACCCCGGTTCTGAAAGGAGTAACTCAGTGGACGAAAATGGAAGTTGACAAGTTTGTACTGGCCAGCTGAGATACCATGTAGGAATATAACCATATGTGGGGGTAGCACGGGTCACTGCTGTACAATTTCTCTAGTAAAAATTCTAACAATTTAGTCTAATAAGATTTCAGGCTAAAGGGACATTTACAAGGGATTGCAGTGGTAATGTTTGAAAAGCCTGTAAATTGCTGAGCAACAATGCTTCCAGCCTTACTAAGTGAACTGCAGCGCCACCTGTTGGCCTGCTATTTTACAATGGAGAAAGGAAAGATAGAGAGCGGGAGAGAGTGTGTCAAAAAGAGGGAGGGAAATGCAGACAGACATACAGAGAGAAACAGACAATAGAGAAATGTAAATACTACTGACAGAGTGCGTCACGCAAGTGAAAAATACTCTGGCAGCCATGCTTACCTATCAGAGTATTTAGAAAGGTCCTCCTCACAGTGGGCTTATGCCTAATTTGTATTCATATTCATATTATTATATCTCTAGACTTCAACGTCTCAAGCTTCTTTTTTGCTTAGTTTGTATGGTGGAGAGCCAAAGAAAAACAAGTCAAATTCCTCAAATGAGCAAATGTACTGGAGAATAAAACGATAAGACATTGTAAACTATCACGAGGGTTATAGGCTTATAGTGATAAGTATGATACACATACACACAATAAAAAGGTGATAAAAGGTGGAGAAAGGTAATGATGGGCAGTGGCACACAGGTGTGGACTGTGGATACACGACACAAAGAGAAATAACAAATAACAAAACTATGTAGATTTGTATTTGTGGATCCAGATGTATACAATGTGAACATTGTCTAAAACATCACACTTCTAATTAGTCTATATGATTTTCTTCTGTCCTGTATAAAACTCATTTGCAGTTAGGCTTTAGGAACAATTTAAGATATAAAGTCTAAATGAATGGTAGTACAAGATGAGTGGTACAAGACTGACATTTGTATTATCTCATAAATAATGTAACTAAAATATCGACCATAGAGACCTGATTTCACACTCTGTGAAAATAGGTGAACTTTCGGCGAGCCCTGTCTTGTCATACAGGGAATTGGGTAGATGAGTTATTATGGGGGTGAGAGGAGACAGCATCCAAGTTGTTGTGACTACTTGTGGCTATCTTTAGTTGAGTCAGACAAGTTCTCTTTCTCTGTCAGCTCCCCAGCTACAAACACCCCGGAAAGGTCATGGTCAGGATTGCTAACCTAGCAAATCCTTTTTCAGGAGTGCTAGCTATGTTATGCAATAACACAAACATCTGAACAGGTCTATAACGTGCCTGTCAAGACAACACTTTGAAGTGTTCGTGAAACAGTAACGTGAATTCACAATCTACTGTAGTGGTATTACTTCATGAAAAACCTTCACAAGGTAACTTGTGACACACAACCACAACCACTATGTACCAACATGTGCTGCAGCGGACCTGGGATCAAATCCCACCTTCTCTCTCGTCTCTATCCTTCCTATGCCTGCCACACTGCACAGTTGAATCCTTTCTTGTTCATTCTTTTAGTTAGTCATGCAGGAGGACTGCTTGCATGAGTCAAGCAGGGGAGCTGCTTGCAACAGCTCAGGACTGGCAGCTCAAGGTCGACCTAGGGACACAACTCAAATTTGCGCAGAACATTGCAGCGACCACATCAGGCCAGACATGGTCCTGGTGTCAGAAACAGCAAGGCAAGTGGTCGTGCTGGAATTGACTGTTCCCTGGGAAGACCGGATGGAGGAAAGGTCCAAGTATGAGGACTTGAGGAGCTGGCAGGCGAATGCCGTAGCAGGGTCATGGATAGCTCTGGTGTTACTGTGTTACTGTCAACTTCCGGGGTCCAAAATTAGTGGGAATGGCCCGTTTCATACAAAATGACACAAATCACGAACGGAATGTCCAATCCAGCCCAAATTTCATTCACATGTCGAGGGTGGTTTAATCAACGGAGAGCCCAAAGCAATTCCATTTCTATCGATACGGGGCGCTGCAAACGTTTATTGCAAAAACATGCTTTTTGGGGGATAAATCCGCTATGTTTGCGAGAGCGTAGCCTACGTGCGCTATAGCGAGACAGGACAATTCCCTCCCAATCAGTAATGTGATCTATTACATCGCATCACCCACACTGTACATCATTTGGTGTGTGTGTGTGTGTGTGTGTGTGTGTGTGTGTGTGTGTGTGTGTGTGTGTGTGTGTGTGTGTGTGTGTGTGTGTGTGTGTGTGTGTGTGTGTGTGTGTGTGTGTGTGTGTGTGTGTGTGTGTGTGTGTGTGTGTGTGTGCGCGCGCGCGCGCGCGCGCGCGCGTGCGTGCGTGCGTGCGTGTGTGTGTGTGTGGTGTCTCCCCACTCACGCAACGGCTTACAATTACTGAAAAAAAACACAAACATATTATACAAGTTAAAATGAACGGTAAACTATATTTATGGGGGGTGGGGGGGATATCTCACAACGGGTAAGGACTAGTAATAATAATGAATTAAAAGACAGACTGACTGGAAGACGTTGGGTCCAAAGACAGTAGCCAGGTTATGTGCGGTCATGCGGTTGTCTTTGTGCTGGCTCTCCACCTGGGTGAGGAAGTGGCAGAGGAAGTGCAGGAGGCTGTAGTGCACATCTGGAAGCTGCTGCAGCAGTTCCCTCATGTCCGCCCAGGAACCGTCGTCACCATACCCTGGAGGAACACACCAACACAAGGGAGTAGATTAGATGGGCACAGTGCTACTACCATTACAGAAATAATATCACACACACACACACACACACACACACACACACACACACACACACACACACACACACACACACACACACACACACACACACACACACACACACACACACACACACACACACACACACACACACACACACACACACACACAATGTGGAGACGAAGTGGTCAGTCCTTGAACTAGTGAGTATATGAAAGGTCAGTGTTGCAGTCAAGTTATTTTGTCAATGGCATGATGACTTGATCCACATGTACCCAGGAATAGGAGTTGTGGTAAGCAAAGCACACGCATCTTGAAAACATGTTGATGCCATCATTCACTGGTCAGAGACCTGGTTACTGATCCTGACAGTGTCTGTCTGTGTATGTGACTGCATGTGTACAATGTATGTGGAACGTTAAAACTAGCTGCATCAAATGTTTCTTTCTTTCTAAACCTCTTGAGATACATGTAGGTATGTAATCTTTTCACATGGATGCTAAAGATGTCATAACTGTCTTAACACTTAAGATTCCGGGGGAATTTTACAGAATAAAGGCACTAGAGTGCCAAGCAGATAGCAGGTAGATTTTACTCTGAAAACCCCCACCTTCCATTTCCACCCAAAACCGGGAGGTGAAATCTTCCTTTACTACATAATAATTTGATAGGACGTGCGTGGACGTCCTAGACATCATAAGTGGTAAGTTTACCTGCTGTTTTACCTGTAGCTTTATTTCTATCATATGTTTTTCCTTCATTCATTCAATTCAATTCAAGTTTTATTTATTCTCGAAATTACACTGAGTAATCAAACAAATTTTCAGTGTCGTCGAGTAATACAATCACAAAAATATCACAATACATTACATCCAATATAATTGGATGTAATGTATTGTGATTGTAAACACATTCTGAGCTGCTCTACTGAATCTGTCGGCAGGGGCATTCAGAACGTGTGTACATTGTTGTTAGTGGGAATTAAAACATTGGCGCCCCACCGGAAGAGGAGGGCTGGGTTGTGGTAACGGGCCAACATCCTGTTATCCACATTCTATTGGGCGGTGCCCTAGAGGCAAGTTCAAATGGAAAAAAACAGCAGAGGGCGCTGTTTTTTCCACGTTTTTGCCGACGGGTTCCCAGATTGCATCCAATATTACTACTACGTTTATTATCCTGTTACATTGTATTGTTGTGTCAGCACTGTATCTGCGCAACATGTCACCACCAACATTTCACAGAGAAAATGATATAAAAATCCCACTTGATTATACTTGATTCTTCTTGAACTTTGAAGTCAATTCCAGCTGAAGTAAAACATTATTGCTTATAAAATTTCAAAACATCTCCGTCTTTAGTGTGTAGTTAATCAGAACAATGATCCCTTCTTTAAAGGCAATATATTGCCTTGGCAGCAAATATTGCCTTGGCAGCAAAATGTCATCCAGTAGTTGAGCTTATAGGACTAGATAGTACAATCCCTTAGATAATCAGAACTTGGCATCGAGTGGGGTAGGGGTAAAAGCTTCACTGAGGTCATCAGGTGGGCAACTGGGCACCCTCCTTCATAGGTGTTTCGTTGATAGGCCCACGACACCTCCAAAGGGCTCAACGGCGACACCTGGCGTCAGTAGAAGCAATCCCTTTATTAATAGTACGGTTTTCCAGGTAGCCTTGGCGCATGGCATGCTCTTTGCATTGAGAACAGCTCTGTTGTTAGATATTCACATGCCATTCTTATTACGGCTAATGCATAGATCAATGATGATGATTCTGATTCTGATAGATATAAACGTAATTTTCTATTTTAATCACACCAAGGTTGTATTGCTATAGGCATCTACTTCCCAGAGATCTATAGCAATATAAAAGGAGAGTAGCAGGCTGATTCTCTTGTATGGTATTTGGGTTCCCCACTCAGTATTTTATTGTGTACTGTGACCGTCATATTGTTCTTATAGGGCTTCACGGAAAATCATAACTGTTTCAGGAGATTTTAATTGTTGCAATATGAAGTCTAATAGTTACAATAATGAAATCTAATCTAAAACTGAAAAGTAACTTGTAACTAAATCTGTCAAATAATTAGTAGAGTAAAAACTACAATATTTGCCTCTGAGATGTGGTGGAGTAGAAGTATAGGACTTGAAATAGTCAAGTAAAGTAACTCAGGATTTTACTTAAGTACAGTAACAGTACTCGAGTAAATATACTTACCGGTAGTTACTTTCCACCACTGCATACCAACCTACAGAATGTGATAGCGAGAGAACAGCAGTGGATTGTTGTGAGCTTACGCTCTATACTGTACTTACGCATTGTGGCGAGCTTACGCTCTATACTGTACTTACGCATTGTGGTGAGCTTACGCTCTATACTGTACTTACGCATTGTGGCGAGCTTACGCTCTATACTGTACTTACGCATTGTGGCGAGCTTACGCTCTATACTGTACTTACGCATTGTGGCGAGCTTACGCTCTATACTGTACTTACGCATTGTGGCGAGCTTACGCTCTATACTGTACTTACGCATTGTGGTGAGCTTACGCTCTATACTGTACTTACGCATTGTGGCGAGCTTACGCTCTATACTGTACTTACGCATTGTGGTGAGCTTACGCTCTATACTGTACTTACGCATTGTGGCGAGCTTACGCTCTATACTGTACTTACGCATTGTGGTGAGCTTACGCTCTATACTGTACTTACGCATTGTGGTGAGCTTACGCTCTATACTGTACTTACGCATTGTGGTGAGCTTACGCTCTATACTGTACTTACGCATTGTGGTGAGCTTACGCTCTATACTGTACTTACGCATTGTGGTGAGCTTACGCTCTATACTGTACTTACGCATTGTGGTGAGCTTACGCTCTATACTGTACTTACGCATTGTGGCGAGCTTACGCTCTATACTGTACTTACGCATTGTGGTGAGCTTACGCTCTATACTGTACTTACGCATTGTGGTGAGCTTACGCTCTATACTGTACTTACGCATTGTGGCGAGCTTACGCTCTATACTGTACTTACGCATTGTGGTGAGCTTACGCTCTATACTGTACTTACGCATTGTGGCGAGCTTACGCTCTATACTGTACTTACGCATTGTGGTGAGCTTACGCTCTATACTGTACTTACGCATTGTGGCGAGCTTACGCTCTATACTGTACTTACGCATTGTGGCGAGCTTACGCTCTATACTGTACTTACGCATTGTGGCGAGCTTACGCTCTATACTGTACTTACGCATTGTGGTGAGCTTACGCTCTATACTGTACTTACGCATTGTGGTGAGCTTACGCTCTATACTGTACTTACGCATTGTGGTGAGCTTACGCTCTATACTGTACTTACGCATTGTGGTGAGCTTACGCTCTATACTGTACTTACGCATTGTGGCGAGCTTACGCTCTATACTGTACTTACGCATTGTGGCGAGCTTACGCTCTATACTGTACTTACGCATTGTGGCGAGCTTACGCTCTATACTGTACTTACGCATTGTGGTGAGCTTACGCTCTATACTGTACTTACGCATTGTGGTGAGCTTACGCTCTATACTGTACTTACGCATTGTGGTGAGCTTACGCTCTATACTGTACTTACGCATTGTGGTGAGCTTACGCTCTATACTGTACTTACGCATTGTGGCGAGCTTACGCTCTATACTGTACTTACGCATTGTGGTGAGCTTACGCTCTATACTGTACTTACGCATTGTGGTGAGCTTACGCTCTATACTGTACTTACGCATTGTGGCGAGCTTACGCTCTATACTGTACTTACGCATTGTGGCGAGCTTACGCTCTATACTGTACTTACGCATTGTGGTGAGCTTACGCTCTATACTGTACTTACGCATT
Source organism: Electrona antarctica (assembly GCF_951216825.1). Classification (NCBI taxonomy): domain Eukaryota; kingdom Metazoa; phylum Chordata; class Actinopteri; order Myctophiformes; family Myctophidae; genus Electrona; species Electrona antarctica. The sequence goes on from NC_136809.1 coordinate 24,905,207, forward strand.
GTGGTGAGCTTACGCTCTATACTGTATAGGCTACTTACGCTATTTGTTATTTTTGGAACATTTCTGCCTATAATGACATGCCCAAAACAAAATGGGGATCCCAGGGTTAATGTGGTTAAATAAGCCGCCAAATTGGTCAACTGCTTGAAACATCACAGTTACATAACCACCATAGCGCGCGTGCATGTGATCCACTCCAGTATATCTGCGTGAACGGGCAGTGTCGAATCATTTCATCATTATTGCACCAGTTGGCACCCACTTTATGCACATGGTGCACAAAGGATTTATATTGCCGTTATATCAAATGTTCATCTGGCTAAAGCTCAAGCCATTCATCTATCCACCAATATATTTCACCCATTCATCCGTCAATGCATCTCCATCCATAAATCAATTTATTTTAAAAAGCGGCAAAGTTGGTCATTTCTAGATTAACTTTAACAATGAAAAAAAAGGGAAGAAATTACCGTACTAATTAATGCAATAAAGAAGAAAATGTATCATAATACTCGCCTAACAAATAAAACGTATAGCCTCCTTACAAGCATAATAAATCTTCTTGCTCATAAATGATGGCCAGTTGCTGTGCCAAAGAAGGCTTCTAATGCAACTTTTGGCCAAAAGCCCTAAAAAACAGATACATCTATTAATTTAACATTAACTGTGACACCAAAGCAACAACATGAGTCAAGATGGAGCCTGTGTAAACATTACCCAAATTGAACCCAATGATGAGAACAAGCACAGACACTATTGTGGCCAAAGAACTCACTTTACCTTTTATATCCTTGAAGTTTTACAGTTAGTGCCTCACTTTACCCCCACTCCATTATAATTAAATATTGCTACAGAACATGACGTTCACTTAATGTGCTGTCAAATTACATGAACAGAATGTGAACAATCTGGTTTTATGAATCTGGGACATTGTTGCCTACCATTACCGCAAATATTAAATAAAAAAAAACGTCTTCATATTTTATTAACAGGTACAAAAACAGGTACAAATTCTCATTTATACCTCCATTCGGGCTATCAACATGGGAAGCGGGAGGAGGTAGCTGCTGTTTAGTCTCAGGGGTGGGTGGTGAGTAAGGTTGTAGTTACACTTGGTGCACTTTGGCTCCAGTTGGCTCTAGTCTGTTGTTGTCTATGCATGTTTTACTGTTTGTAATGTGTTTTTAGAGCGTTTATTATCTGCTGTAAAATGAATTGCCCAGCTTGGGACAAGCTAAATTAACTTGACCTTGATTAACAGTCAATGAATGGAGAGATGGAGAGAACGCTATTGGCGTTGGGGCTGTACTGGACAGTGGTGGAGGATGTGGTGGAAGTGCGTGTACTGGAGGCTATCAGGGCCAATCACTGCTACCCCATATGGAGATCAAAGAGTGACTGAGAAAGAGGAAGGACTTATTTATTCCTTTACCGCAAATCAACCCTGAGGGTCCCCGGGCCCCACCTTGAGAACCGGTGCTGTAGACTGTAGAAATCAACACCATCCGTTGATGACACATCCTTGACCATTACAATGGTTCCGTTTAAAACTGTACTGATCCATAATCGTCCATATATTATGTATGCACCCACAAGCAAAACATATACAGTGGTGCTCTCTCACACACACACACACACACACACACACACACACACACACACACACACACACACACACACACACACACACACACACACACACACACACACACACACACACACACACACACACACACACACACACACACACACACACACTGCATGCCAAGTTAACCCTCCACAGTTGCTGATATGCACTGATCCATAATCATCCATAATATTATGTATGCACCCACACGCAAAACATATACAGTGGTGCTCACACACAGCATGCCAAGTTAACCCTCCACAGCTGCTGATATGCACACACTCAAATGAAACTCACACCCTCTGCTCTCACCCTCTTTCTCAGTCGGCGCATACATCACACACACACACACACACACACACACACACACACACACACACACACACACACACACACACACACACACACACACACACACACACACACACACACACACACACACACACACACACACACACACACACACACACACACACACACACACACACACACACACACACACACACACACACACACACACCACAGACAACAGAACACCTGGGTGCGTATGGCAGTTGAGGAAAGGTATATGTTTGAGTTATAATGATGGTAACAACTATACAGCACAAAAGAAAAATCCTGCAATTTGTTAAGAAAGCCTTTGATATTGATGACCGTGACATAAGACTAGACCTAGACCTTGTTGACCTGGACAGTGGACATGTCCGTAACTGGTTGGCTTCATAAGGCAAGCCTTCCTCTGTGGCTCTTTGAAATGTTAAATCTGAAGATGTCCATGTCAATATTTGCTGTGGGCTCCCACACGGTTCAGTTCTTGATCCACTACTATTTAATCTACATTTGCTTCCACTTTGTACCATGATACACAATCATATTCTGATACATAGTCAGTGGTGTTTTGGTAGCTACACAGGACACCACAACAGTCCAATAGAAAATGTACCCGTGCACACAAAGGTACGGTATGGATGTGCACGCTAGAACGTGTGTCCCTCTCGATTCGTGAGCAAAGTAAATGGGAACCCCAAATGGCTACTTTGCATAACCTCACACCTCACATACGGTAAGCATTGGCAACACAGCATTTTGGGCTGCTGCCACTGCCAGTATCATATCTGCATGCAACAATGCCTGGCTCAGCCACCAAACCATTGAACCAAAAGAGGGTAGGCCTACTCGTTCAAAGCAAACTTTTAGTTTCAGATCCTATAATTCAAGGCCTTCCTCGATTTACAAAGACTAAAACTAAGCTAAAAATGATTAATTTCCTATACAAACATGTTTCCTACTACCATACTATTTATACACCCTTAAACCTAAGTAAAATTAATATGAATCACATACATTATGTAGGCGTGGGCGTGTGTGTCGTCATTAAAATCAAGTCCCAAGAGAAAACAATCACCATTACACCACTGTACATAGTTGACACATAGTTGTACATCTCAAAGGCCCGTTCTTCAGGCCTATGGTTATTTAGTCTCGTTAGTTGCAGATGATATAATGATAGATCTGGTGACATGTAAATTCAATGTAGTTAGTTGCAAGAACAGATGAGAAAACATCTGCTAATAAACCTACACCTACTGCTTTGGAAAACAATCACATCACCAATATAATCCCAATAACATATCCCAACTAGAAAAAGTGCCCCTCGGGGCACAGGTCTCCACCAGGGCAGGTCAGGTTGTGGCCTCCTGGTGGCGCTATAATAGGCCAATGTGAAAAGGGTGCCATTTCTTCATACGCCTTTGATGGCAATTGGATGATTTGAGGCATTTTGTTCTAAAAATGTGTTTTGCAAAAATCAACCTGTTGGTGGCGCTATAACAGGCCAATGTGAAAAGGGTGGGATATATTCCTCAGCCTAGTAAGAAAATGTGTGAAAGATTTCACGTAAATTGCATGCTGCGTTCATGATTTGAGGCTTTTGTTCAAAACGGGGCAATCTTGCAAACTGTGAAAGCCAATTATAGCCAATTAGGATGGAATATGAAATATCGGACAGATCCGACTTGAGCACATGACCATAGAGATACTGTGTAATGATTTGTGAGATTTTTGGACAGAATCTGGAGGAGTAATATCAAAAGATGTGTTTTACAAAAGTCGGCCTCCTGGTGGCGCTATAAAAGGCAGATGCGGAAAATGCAGGTCAAAGGTTTGTCCTTGGCCTATAGGGAGTGTGCATGCAACGTTTCACGCAGATCAGTGCAGTTTTAGGTAAAAAATGTGAAAAGCTGCCTCATGGTGGCGCTATAACAGGCCGTTCTGGAAAATGTGGGGCAGAGGTTCATCGTTGGCATCCAGGGAGTGTGTGTGCAAAGTTTGGCATCGACCGGGTTAACGGTGCCGGAGATTAGCTGTTCACAGACGGACGGAAGGACGGACACACACACGGACGGAGTGCAAAACATACTCTCTCCCCATGCCTTCGGCCTGGTGGAGACAATAACAAACAGTTTCCACCTAGTTTGTCCAGTGTGTCAGGCTAATTGAGTTAGTTTACACTGTATGAAATGTGCCATATGATATGTAAGGGATAATGAATGGCTATGTGGTCATTGTGTCGGTGATTTATCTATAAACAATGACCACCTAGCCATTCATTATCTCGCTAATTACATGGCTACTTAATACATAAATTAAAATTGACCCAAAAGTAACAACAAAACGAAGTATTCCCTTGCTTACGGTAATGAAAGCATTCCAAGTTGGCCCTGCAGAGCGCAACGAGTCACCTCGGAAACAAGGAAGTGAGTGTTGATCAATTGAGAATTAATTTTCGGGTACTGCATCGTCTATTTCTCGCTTCAAATGTTTTCAAAAACATTATTGAAGTTGAGAGCAACGTTTAGTTAAATGACATTGTGTGTTTGTTTACATGGCTGTCATGTTGGGTACAGCATCAAATTCAGGTGCTATGAGCCTTTGATTAGGCAGCGGTCTGTTATAGAGCGGAGCCGCAGAGCGGTCTGTTATCAAGAAATAACACACCACCAAATTCAGCGACCAATCAGAATGAAGCATTCAATCAAGCTGTGTAATAAGACTTGATAGTGAGTAGTGACTGTAACTCTTGCAGTACCTTGATGCAGCTTTATCAGTGCGTGCTGAACCTCGGAATCCACCAGGCCACCCGGAAGCTCCCTGAGGTACTGTTTGAGCAAGCTGGCCACAGTACACGCGTCAGCTTGGGAAAGGACATCTGTGTCTTCACTGCTCTCCAGCCGCTGTTTCAGGCTCTCCACTGCGCGTACATTCCCGTTCACCCTGAACAGGCCCTCCTGCTGCAGGGCTGAGGGAGAGAGGTCACAGAGGACACATGTCAGGCTGGTGTCTCTCTTGTCATTTAATGAAAAACAACATGTATTTATTGCAACATCCAAGCATATTTATAGCCTTTCAGACAAAAAAATAAGAAAAAAATAATAATTCCGTGAACATTGTCCTAATGCCACTGATTTCTGAAGAGTTTCAAAAATGTGTACAAATGTAACCACATGTAATCCCTTGCTTTTGAATGAGTTGCAATTACATACACATATGAACAATGGGGATTACCGGTATACTGTGTATTGTTTATTATATATAGGCCTATTTGTGTTTTGTATTGATTCAAATTCAAATCATGCTCCAGCTTCACGTTTGGTTCCTTAAACTTCTGCAGTGATCAGTAAGTTTGTTGGAGATATTACTTTCCTAGAAACATTAATTGACATGGCAATAAACTAGCACCAAGTTTAGAAATAAAATAGGCTAATTAATGCTAATGTTTGTGCAATAAAAAATGGAGGGGGTAACTACTTACCCATTCACAGCCCCTATACCTACATAGCATAATAACTTGAGTGGTTCTGAGCTCATATTAACTTGGACGAGGCAGATAAACATTATTTGTGAACACCTCCGCAGATCTCGACTCTCATTCCTTCATGGGAATCAGAGATAATTTAATACCAGGAAGATGACCATGAATCCTAGGCGCTGACAATCATATCATGCCCATGCCATGGTTGGAAATTCCCCTGCACTGTACTGCTGCCAGCGTGTTTTCGTGCACGCACACAAGCACATGCACTGACACGTACAGCCTACTAGGCTACTGTAGCCTAGGCCTAGCCTACCGTAGCTCTGCCTTGAGAATGGGCCGGAGCTCAGCTAGGCCTACTGGCTAGTGGCTACTGTATCTCCCTTTCACCACCCGATCTATTTCACAGTGTCAGTAGCCTTATCTCTTTCGTGGAAAACCGAATAACAAGGAAACAGTTACACCACCATATTAATGAGACAGACTGATACAATATTAAAAACTATACACTGCGTTGTTTAGAACACTAGTCGTCAAGTAAATTACACAAATGTTACATTCAATAACAGTTGGTCAGCTCGCTCCTCATTTGACATTACGCAGGTCTGGTGGATGGGTAGCTAATTGGAAGTATTTTCTACAGTCTATGTTGGAACTCCAAAAAATAACAAACGCACACGTCATGAAAGAAACAAACGTCATAGTCCTGCATTGACATCTAGTGGCCAAATAGGAGAAGTACGAAAAGGGATCAAAATGGTCAGTATAGTAGACTATTCTTATTAATATGATCATTATTCATTATTTCTAGTTATGTACAAAGACATCAAAGATAATGGCAATATTAATGTTACAGAATACATTATATATTTAGTGTTTTTTAATCACTTATTTGTTTTAGCCTAGTCATTTTACTTTGGCCAACGATGTGATGTGATAACACATCAGTCATATTCACAGTAGGCCTATGGTACCATTTCCCAGATCATCAACATTACCAACAACCAGTAGAAAGGACATAAATCCTCTAGATATTTAAGGGACACTCATATCCAGAACTACCAATTGGACTGAGTCTGGGAGCTTGTCACCCACTTCACTTTAGAGAATTGACAAATCCACGGGGGATCCATAGATGGGGGGGTCAATAGACTTGATTGCTACATGACCAAGCATGGCCCCAAAAAACACCAAGAATGGTGGGGGAGGCATACCAACCCACACATGACGCCCTGGGTGGGAATCCTTAAAACAAACATGAAAAAGCAAAAGTTGCTTCTGTGTGTCATCGATTCCGCTTGTTTCTTGTATGAAACAAAATGTGTTACATGTATTGGCCACATGACGTTGTCATTTAGTACCCTAAACAAACATTAAAGTCCATAGACTGGGCTGGCAAACGATTTATGTCATAAGTACCCCAAACAAACATTAAAGGACCACTTAACCACTTTTCAACCGATCTTCATAGGTCTTCATAGGGCCTCAAAATGTTCATGATAAAATACCACCTTTTTTTTCTACTCGGTCTGCGTCTCATAGGAGGGCAGTTCAGAAACGCGTCCACCAGTGGCAGATTCTTTTTAAACAAAATTAGTATTTAGAGTTTTATTATCTGAGAACGATGGCTTCCATTTTCGCATTGCAACTTTTCACTGAAGCCTGCAGTTCTTTTTTAGCTTGGATTCCCCATCGATGTCACTGGTGGACGGGTTTCTGAACTGCCCACAGCCCTCCTATTAGACACAGACAGAGTAGAAAGAATCACACCCGTGTGAAGTGAGGGGTGCTTTTATCATCATACTGTACATCATACATCATCTCATTCCGGCCAATCAGAATTTGCGTCATCACCTTCGTCTTCAATGTTTGTGTTACGCAATGTTTGTGTTACACAAACACTCTCAAATGTCCATTCATTATCAAATGCATTTAATGTTTGTGTTAGGACAAAGTTTGTGTTTACAGTCACACACACTAGGACATAGGAGGGGAAAATTGTGTTATTTTATCATGATCATTAGTGAGGACCAGTTATATGAATGATAGGTTGAAAAGTGGTGAAGTGGTCCTTTAAAGTCCAGGCTGGCAAACGATTTGCGTCAGAAGTGCTCTAAACAAACACTACAAATTCCATAGACAAACTTCCATATGACGTAGGCCTAATCTTCAAAAGTTCAGATTGTTCTAAAATAGAACATGACACCATGTATTGGAGGAGCTGCCTCTCAAAAAGAAGACATGAATGAATGCACGGAAGAATAAATAAAAACTGTGAATGCCTAAAGGTCACAGGTTTCGATTCCCCATTCCATTTGATATTTCCATTAGAAGCCATGTGTTCCTGAGCATGGTACTGAACCACTATTCTATTCTATTGGATTCCATGGCTCCTACTCCCTGCACACTGTTTCCTCACCATGTTGGCGGAGGTGCTCCACCATATTCCTCAACACCAGGGGAACGCCATCCTCCACCAAGCCCAGCTCGCGCAGCTCCAGCAGGGACACTCCAAACAGCCTGCTCCCTTTGCTCTCCACGGCGGACGCCGCCGTAGCCCTGGGCCTCAGAATGGGCAGCCGAGCCATCTTCTTCATGTCCTCCTTGACCTGCACAGCTGCCTGGTTGTGCTGCAGGGCAGAGCAGAGGAGAGAAAAGCAGTCAACCACTGGCACTGGACGGGGCGCCGGAGGTGGAGGCAGCGCTACAAACGGCATGGTTGGGCAGAGAGATACGCCGGGACACCTGCTCTGGAAGTGGTGCATTTTAGTGCCAGTGAGTGCATGGAGGAGACTCTACTTTAGGGAACTACATGATCCTCACACTGACCGGCACACATCCGGTTTCTGACCCCCTCACACACACGCCCAGAGAGTGGAGAGGGAAGTGTGTGGGCCATAGGTGTGGGTGGGCCTCCCTGTGTATCTGTTGCTATGTTGAGTATCTGGTTACCATGCAACACCTTTGGAGGGAGGGCCAAGGTGATACGCACACAAAGACAGGATCTGAAATGATGTTTGAATAAATACACAACACGGGCATGCACAAATGCACAGTAAAATGTGTTAATTTAACTGTGTGTGTGTGTGTGTGCGTGTGCGTGTGCGTGTGCGTGTGCGTGTGCGTGTGCGTGTGTGTGTGTGTGTAATGGACTGTACGGTCCAATATCTAATTTATGTTCTCAAAGTTAAATGAACACAGAATTTAGTTTGAGCACACATTTGAACACATAACCCCAAACACATACAGTAGAAGGGATAAACAAAACTGTTGCCTCCCAGTTCTTTTTCAGTATGCACCCACACACCATGGAATTATTGCCTATCAATAAAGACCTATACATTCACTGAGCAAACAATGAAGCTTAGCTACACTGGCATTTATGGTGCTGCATGTGCATCATAAAGGTCCTTGCTTGGCCTAGATATGTTTGAAGTGTGTGAGTAAATGAGGCATTATATAGGAAAAAACATATATGCAAAAAACAGAAAATATGAAAAAGCTACTATACTGTGGAAGGGTTATCATAACTTAATTTACTTATATTGATCCTATAAACATAGGTCACTATAAGCATAGTTTTTCCCACTCAATTCATAATTAACCAAAAAGAACCAACCGGTGGAAATGGGGTCCCAGTGAAAAAATATTGTATGCCCAGAATCCACGGAATGTAATGCTCACAGTGCTCACTGTACAGTATATAGTTGGAGTGTGCAATAGTGCATGTGTCCACGCTTCGAGAGAGAGAGTGTGTGTGTGTGTGTGTGTGTGTGTGTGTGTGTGTGTGTGTGTGTGTGTGTGTGTGTGTGTGTGTGTGTGTGTGTGTGTGTGTGTGTGTGTGTGTGTGTGTGTGTGTGTGTGTGTGTGTGTGTGTGTGTGTGTGTGTGTGTGTGTGTGTGTGTGCGCGCAAGTGCGTATGCTCACCAGCTGTTAGCCATCTTATCTGGCCTATATGCTACCCTAGTAAACTGCCACCTGTTGTCTTTATCTCCTGACACTGTTGTTTGTTTTTCTCACAGAGCAAAAGAGGATTCTCACAAAGCAGGAGATGATGAAACTAAGTAGGTTTGCAGTTCAGAAGCAGGATACTGAGAGTGAAAGATTCAAGTTCAACAGTATGATCTACACTACAGGTCACCCATGGGGAGCTGGGGTCCCATGCAGGGTCTCCTTTTTTCCCGTCCAGTTCTCTTTAGCCAAGTTACTGTAGATATTAATATCAGCTATTCTCACAGAATAGTCACTAATTTTCACAGAATGTTCACCTCAGATTAGGGACGTTAGGGTTTATGATTGCGACATGAGCTCCTGAATATGATTTGTGACATTTGACATTTGACTAAAATATGTGGTATTTTTTACCATGCATTTCTATTTCCTTGTATCAGAATATAGAGCTATTTAACACAGGAATTTAACAAAAGAATATCACTTACCCTACCTTTAATGCTCACTGGAAAAAAGCACCCTTATTGGGTTTGGCACCAATCCTACCTGAAACACCCCCATGTGATTGAGTAGATGGAAATTGTGCAAATCTTATATTGAGCATTAGTGATGAGATTACCCATTATTATCATACCAAACAGATCTACAAGCTCACAATGGGTTGAGAGCTTCTAGATCTGGTATTTCCAATGCACAAAAAATAAATAAATAAAATCAGGCTCCATGCTCTTTGAGGTACTGCATGCCAAAGTGCTCCACTTCAAAGGAGAGAGCAGGCGGTCATGCACAGTAAAATGAAAGGCCCAGTCTCTAATAAATGAGGCCAGGAGTGACACAATGGCTTTGCTGTGTTAGGAAATCCATTAACCACTTATTATATTACTTTGTTGAAAATAGCCTATGAACAAAGATCACAATGTGAGCTTATAGAAAATGATAATGACCACTTAGACCGTAATACACATGGATTTTGTTTTTACGTCCGGATACCCCATCCAGGACAGGCTTCATCACGCCTACTCAGGAGACTTGGGTCAGATCTGAACTCATTTGATTTGGCGTTGGGAAACTGTTGCGACCGCATGCCCTTGCTGACGTCGACCCCAGGCCGGGTTCGAACCCACAACCTTCTGCATGAAAGGCATATATATGCTCTAAAATGGTAACCACTACACTAGACAGTAATACACACCAGTAAGAGCGCACACCAGTAAGAGTGCACGCATCCGCCTGGGTGATGGCAGACTGCTGGGCGAGCGCTCGCACTTTGGCATGGGGGGTGAGATCAACATATGGAATGAATTCTGTACTGGCCTTATATGGAGCGTGTCTTGAGTACAGGGTTTGATGAGGTCAGATCAACATAAGGAATGTCAGGTCAGCAGCAGCAGCTCCATATATGGAAATCTATGGGTGGCAGTGGGGGAAGTGTCTTGATTGTACAGGGTTTGATGAGGGCCCAGGTAAGGCTTGGCCTTAAGTTTCGGGCCTGTTGGCTGCCGGGCACAGCTTCACTAATAACTTTGGGTCGGGCCCATCTCGAGTTTGAATTTGGACAGGTATCAGTCAAAAGGGAGACATCGAAGAGGAAGGACGGGTGGGGTAGGATCAACATATGGAATGTCAGAACAGGTCAGCTCCATATATGGAGATGGAGGCGTGATGTCACGAGGCATGACTATATATGGAGGCCTGATGTCACAAGGCGTGACCATATATGGAGGTGTGACATGACAGGTTTTGCAGGTTCATAGTAAATGCGACCTACAGTCGCAATAATGGACATAATACAGAGATGACCTTGTTAGAGCATATAACCTACTCTGATGATGATGATGATGATGATGCTACTGCATATTTATACATTTAATTTATATTCATATTTAATATATTTATATTTATATTAAACAAATAACTGAAATCTGGAAATAGCACATGTACAGTACGCTATGACCAAACGCATTTCATGATTGACATGTCATTATTCCAATCAATGTTTAAATTGTAATTGCTATAGAGGTTACAAAATGGTTTGGAGTCCTTGGACATAATGGGAACATAATGTTGGCAGGTCAATTAAAACCTACCTCATGGTTTAATTATGGCTAAAAGACCAAGAACTAAAATATGTTAGATTCAGTCTGGAAAAAACACTCTAATTTACATTGAATTGTGTAGGACTGGCACACTGGAAGTGCCAGTGCCCATCCATCTCTGGCAGGTCATAGCAAACACACCAACGAATTGTTCACACACTTCAACATGATAATGATGTGGCATTTAATTTGAACAGGGTGGTTGACCCCACTTGTAGTGCCACTGCTTGAAGGAATTACAGACTACTGTATGTACTCTGGCTTTTTAGACGTTTTGAGAGGGGGTGTAAATATGGTTATAGCCTGGCCAATGACTGAAGGAAATTGATTGGGCTACTCAATAAATATTTGTTCATTCAAGACCAAGAATGTCTATAGTAAAAAAAACAAAAAAAACAAAAGCTGTAATATTTGACCTTATATCAGCATAATTGGATTACAACCTCCTGTTCAGAGCTGCCATGACTGTAAACGATATAGCAGACTTGTGTCTGCTATCTGGTGTTCTAGAGCTAAGCCTGTCTGAGCTAGCAATCACCTGATGACCAGTCAGTGGCCTTGTGGTTAGAGTGTCCACCTGGTGACCAGTCAGTGGCCTTGTGGTTAGAGTGTCCACCCTGAAATTGGGAGGTTGGGGTTTAATCCCCGGCCGGGTCATACCAAAGACTGTAAAAATGGGACCCAATGCCTCCCTGCTTGGCACTCAGCAATAAAGGGTTGGATTGGGGGGTCAAATCAACTAATCGAATGATTCCCGAGCACGGCACAGCTGCAGCTCATCGCTCCTTGGCTGCGGCTCACCGCTCCAAGAGATGGGTCAAATGCGGAGAACGCATTTCACTGCGGTAACGTGTGACAAAGACTTTGACCAATCTGGGAAGTTGGAACCTATTCTGTTGAAATGTTAAACTTGATTTGGCCCCTTCCCTCCAATTCATCTTGGGTGCTTCCATGTTTATTGTGCTGACCGATTCAGTAAGGTCGGGTCTATAATGCGTTAAGTACAACCACATTTATACTGTATTATAATGCACATTTAAGGCATCATAACACTTGTTATAAATGTCTAAATACATAACAACATATAACAAGGTTTATGAAGTATTATAACTTAATAATGTTCATAATGCATTATAAACTACTGGTAAGTGGAACAGCACATTACAACTACCAGGTAACACTTTACTTAAAGGTTGGGTCGATAATGCATTATAATGCACAATGTTTCATAACACTAGAAGGAATTACTGAATCTGACTTGAGAGATTAGCTGATGACAGACCTCACAGAACAGAACACTGACCTTCACATCTGTTTACATTTTCTGTGCAAATCTTTTTGGACACTCTAACTTTCCTACATTTAATATACATTCAAAATATTTTCTAAAAATACATTAAACAAATCACAGTATTTCATAAAAATAAATCAGATTTTTACCAAATAATTTCATAAATAAATAAAGCAAATAAATTCCATAAATGTAATATGTATAAATACATAAATTAAGAAGTATATCTACAAGTGTGGGCTTGTTAGCTTGATCTACTGTTTTCACAAATTTGGGTCCTGGGGAAACATCACATTTCTCTTTCAGGTATTGAGCTGAAAAGTTTCTCCTCCCTATTGCTGCTATAGGGCTTTATCTTTTATTAAATCTCAATCCATATCTTATTAGTATATATTTATTTACAGTAGTACTGACCTTACGGCAATTTCATGCTTGGACCTGTTTCTATAATGTTTTCCAAACGGCAATGCAATTTGAAAAATGTAGCCAGTTTCCGGCCCTGATTTTAACTTCCAGAATGTTGGAATTATCTCTTGTTGTTGATGTTAAGCTAAACTGATGGGCCCCAGACAGTGACTTGTAGCTGATGATCTCTACTCTGCTATTTACCAAGGACACTCGGTGATTAGCCTAATAACCCATATCCTTTTTCTCCTCCCCCACAACACTGTTAACCTCTGACACAATGGGACAAAGCTATTGTCAAGTGTCTATGGCTTGTGTGAGTGTGTGTGTGTGTGAGAGTGTGTGTGTGTGTGTGTGTGTGTGTGTGTGTGTGTGTGTGTGTGTGTGTGTGTGTGTGTGTGTGTGTGTGTGCGTGTCAGCGTGTGTGTGGTATAGTCACTCTCTCCTCTCTTGTGAACTGAGGTGTCAGACTCAAGTTTACTGAAGTTGTTTGGGCACGTTTTACCCTACACTGCTCAGACATTCTTTATAAAAAGCTATGTTAAATATGGTTTTCTTCACACAAAGTAAACCTCTGCCGCTTACTCATGTGGATGACAAGCCCTAGCATGTGCCCTGTTTCTGTAGCCTAAACCCCCACTTTTCTCTTTTCTCCCTTGCCTCTGAGTGGTGGCAGTGGGTGGCCATTTGAAGCAACTGGCTGGTTGACACCAGTCAGCAGTACAGGCTAGCACAACAAGCAACAGCTGTTCAACTAACTGCTAAACATGGATGTAAAAATGGTTTTGTTTAAAACAACTTAATATTTATTAAGTCAACATTTGAAGAAACTCATTCCAAACTATGCTATTTGAAGAGCATACAAATATGGCTACTCACAAAGCACATTTTGAGGGTGATGATAATAATAATGATAGTGGTAAGATAATGATAATAATACTAATCCTGGTTTCAAAAGAAATACTGACTGGAAATAGGAAATGACATATTTGACTTAAACTTTGCATTAAGCATTAGATCATTGGTAGGAAAACATTACATACTGGAACAGAGAACATAAAACTTGCATGTGTGTAGGCTCCAGCGAGCTAGTGTATGAAAAGGCTGCCAGCAGAACAGGGACAATACTCAAGAGAGTCAGACATTGCTTTCTCTCTTAGGAGTATACTAACCCTAGCTGTAGGCATGTTTTCTGAACAAGGTTGTTAATAAAAAAAACTTTGGGGGGGCGGAAATGTTAGTTTTAACTAAGACTTGTTTGCCTCAAGAGGAAAAGGGGGGAGCATACAGAAGAATTGGCAGCCAGGCAGTGAAGACATTTTGAAATCACTTCCTGTGCCCATATGGATGCAAGTGCCACAGAGACACAGTTACACACAAATGCGCGCGCGCACACACAATCAAATGACAGAGAGAGAGAGACAGAGACAGACAGAGAGAGAGAGACAGAGAGAGAGAGAGAGAGAGATGGATGGATGGAATGAAAATTAATAGACATTCCCGTTAGGAATTCTTTAGTTGTTATGCACAGATGGGATGACTAATCCCAGTGCCAGCTTGAGACCACAAGGCTTTGCAGCGTATACTATACTCACACAGATGGTCAGAGCTCCTGCCCCCATTCTTCCACAGAAGAAACTCCTGCAAGGGAAAGATAAAGGGAAAACTCCTCTCCTTTCTTCTCACTCTGTCCTGGGCCACACACTTAAACTTTTCCCAAAGTGAGGGAACAATTTCCTCTGTAAAACTTCCATCTATACACCCCCACACCCCCAAAAATCCAACAAACACAACACAGATAATCCAAGTCAGAAAAGAAGGTAGTTCTCAGCAGCACCAGCCGGCAAGACTAGTAACTATGCTGCTTCACCACAAACCATGAAACACAGATTAGAGGCCTCCCTCCTTCCCTCCCTATTCCCCTCCTCTTCTCTCCTCCTGGGCTGAAATCTGAGCTGAGCTCTCTTATTGGCTAAATGTCCAGGTCATGTGATGTAGACTGAGGGTAGTTAAAGCCCAAAACTTTGAATCAGTGCCAGCAGCAGGCCAGGCTTCATCATGCCGCGAGGGCAAGGAGAGCAACAAAGTTCAGAGAGATGAATGATGTGAAACATATACAATTAGATGTGTATTTGTGAATTCTTATATTGTCAGAATTGTGACATTTCATTAGATTTAAAATGCCCTGTGGCAGCTAGAATTGATCAGCAGGTTGAAATGAGATGCAAATACCATAATTATTTATGACTGTAGCCTCAGGCTCAGGGGGAAAACAGTGATGTTATTGGTAGTCTACCAAGCTAGGTAAGTAAGGTAACACACACATACTGTAAGACAAAAATAAATAAAGGACGTTTTTAATCAAACAATGAAAATAACATGCTAAAACACAATTACAATTTGTACAATGTTTTGTTGCCATAGGCATATTATTTAACAAAAATAGCATTTTGTTACTAGGTAATACATTAACCTAATAATATTCAAAGGTATATCAATAAAGTTAACACTCTGTTTTATTTCACCTTACTTTACTTGAAAATACAAACGAAACATTCCATTCTAAAGGCTTTGATTTGGAAGTTTTGACATTTATAGTATGATCTAACATAGCTTTAGCATATTTACATTACAATATTACAACGTTATTTCCCATGGTATGGCTTTGAAATTGCTTATGTCACATGAACTACAGTTTTACCAAGGGTTGTCGACTTGCCGTGTTACGTTTGATTCAATTAACATACAATCTGTACATATTAGTACGTCGTACCATTATTACTATACATGAATTTCTTGATGTTGTTCTCAATCCAATCACTGAAGGCTGATACACGGGTGAACACGGAAGGTTTCTTGTCTTTGATGCAGCCCTGAGGACCAAAGCTGACAATGCCATGGACCTCCCAGGTTTCAGAGGCCTGGCAGGCAAACGGCCCGCCGGAGTCACCCTGAAGAAGGGGAAGGTCGGGCGAGAGACGAAGAAGAGACATTTACTTTATAAGTGAGGATAAAAAGTGGTGAAGATCCGTTTGAACTGTTGTGATCTGATTTGATTCATCAAAGTCCAATCAGGTCAATTTCTGGTGCTCAATCAGGAGCTAGCTAGTGACTGATGGAGGCCTATATGTGTAGAGAGAAAACCTGCTCAAGTCAATCAGGAGCTATAGTGACTGATGGTAGGCCTATGTGTAGAGAGAGAACCTGCTCAAGTCAATCAGGAGCTATAGTGACTGATGGTAGGCCTATGTGTAGAGAGAGAACCTGTTCAAGTCAATCAGGAGCTATAGTGACTGATGGTAGGCCTATGTGTAGAGAGAAAACCTGCTCAAGTCAATCAGGAGCTATAGTGACTGATGGTAGGCCTATGTGTAGAGAGAAAACCTGTTCAAGTCAATCAGGAGCTATAGTGACTGATGGTAGGCCTATGTGTAGAGAGAAAACCTGCTCAAGTCAACAAGCTGCATTTGTCATGTCATTGATTGTTCCAGAGCCATACACAACCCTACTGCAGACCCTGCAGAGGCTTTTTCATTTAATTTAATTTAAAAACGCTGGTGCATCTTACCATGCATAGCACCCCCCATAAATCTATACAAGCTTTGGTTCCCTGCCCAATTATGTCTGCAAACTTGGCCAATATTGGCTGCCAAGGTTGACCTCACACAAACAAACACTTTTCGTTGCAAACAACCAAAATGATAGATGCTAGCACACTTATATAATAGCACGTGACAAAGGCATCCACAGGGAAGACCCGGTTCAATTAGCAAACCAAGTAGAGGACTTTCTTTTGTGTGCTCTCGTACCGACAAACAATACTGTTCTGTGAACTTGATCCCACTTCTCTTGCAATGTCTACCGGTATCTGGGAATGTCATTTTGTTTCTCTCTAAAGGAAGAGAGCATAGTCTCCTTTTGTACCCCTTTCGATTATTATTTATAAGTAGTTACCGGATTTTTGTTAGTAATAGAGCTTAGTTTGGGTTTTGCTAATTGGGCATAATGTCATAATGTCATAATGCAAAGAAAATATGCTCATACTAATTTCTTAATTACTAATAACTACATTAAAAGTACACTGAAAACATTCCCCACAAAATCTCTCCACAATGCTCTTTACTCTCTCCTATCCATTGAACAGGGTTTGTGAATGGATCCTCTTACCTGGCAGGCTGACTTCAGCTCGTCTGGAGATTCATAGCCGGCACAGATCATGGAGGGCCTGAGGGTGTCCCACCAGTAGGCAGGCTTACTGCAGGTTGGGAAGTCAATGACAGGCAGGGCTGCCTGGTTCAACTTTTCTGACACCTTGGGGAAGATACTCCCTAAATGGAGGGATTGGAAAGATAAATTATATTTTGCATTCATACAAGATTGTATTATTCTCGCACCTTAACTAACGTTCATAGCATACCATGTACACTATATCTGCTGCTATGATAGCACCTTATGTCTTACCCCAGGTACTTACCGTACCGGATTGATATGCTATGTATAAGTAGATAAAATTCTCTCTCTCTCTCTCAAAAAGGCAAAACTCACTGGTCTGATCTACAAGCTCACAAACCAAGTTCTGAGTTCCCAACTTCCCAGCACACAGAGTTAGTACTCTCTACCAAATTAGGGTCTGAGAACCATATATGAAAGCCAGCTGTAACATATGTAGTGAAATATGTTTCTAGGTATGCTAAGGTTCACTTAGTTCACTTAGTCTAAAATAGCATTTAGAATTATCAGGCAAGTAGGAGGCACTAGATCAGAAAAGAAGCATGGACTTAAAAAGAGAGCTAGATCTTCTCCCTCTCTACCTTTCTCATCTCCCCAGCCGGTGACGTAGCAGGGGGTCCCAGCAGGCAGCAAGGCCTCAGGGGCGGGCAGGCAAACAGGGCTTATCTCCTCGGTCATGTTGACCCGTTGGGTCAGGTGCACCAAGGCGATGTCGTTGGTGATATCGGTTCTGTCCTGCTCATAGACAAAGCCCTCATGGCGGATGATTCCATCCACGTCGTAGCAGGTCTCCGCAGAGGGAACATCCATGGAGGAATTCATGTGGTGCTTACCCAAGCACATGCGCCAGTACCCGGGATTGTTCAGAGGCCTAGAATGAGAAGAGGTAGAATAAGCTATAGGTAATAAACCTGATTTGTAGCACACTTTGGTGAATGATGTGTGATAGTCAACAACTCAACTTTATTTGTAAACACTTTCAACCTGGCAGTCGATCAACAAGCTCACAATGCACCCTCTGCAATGCATTGTGAGCTTATAGATCAGCTATAATCACTGTTACAACCTACAGTGAAACAGACTGGCTAGCGAGGCTATACACAGTCTCAAAGTGCTTTACAGGCTCACATTTAAGCAAGGGAAACAAACAAGCGAGCAAAGAGAGGTGGCGATAACCACCATAAAGTTGACAGGATTCACACATGCCAGTAACGCCAAGGGAGGTGCGGTTGGGGGTGGATATATGGTTATTTTCTGCTTTAGTGGATATTAATTGGAAGGAGTGAGAATGACACCCCATCAGTGTTAGTGATTCATGTTTTGCATTAACAAACAAATTAATAACATCTAACCAAAAGTGAAATGTCTGACATACACAGACTTATAGCTCTTCACCGCAAGTTAAAAGGGAATCTCCTAAAAATGTTGTTTAGAGCAGGGGTTCTCAACGTTTTTGGCTGGGTACCCCCGGAAATGCTTTGGCCATGTCTCGCGACCCCCGCACCGCCCCCCCTCCCCACCCCCAATACAAATTAACCGCTAAAAGTACTTTAATAATAGAGAAAATACATCATAAATAAATGCTGAAACCAGATATAATCATTAAGGAAGGTTTATGCATGTACTATGTGTACAGTATGTAAACTCTTAATTTCCTTTTTTTTTCTTTTCTCCAAATAATCTGGGGACCCACAAAATATTTTTGTGACCCCCCCCCCCAACCCCATTGAGAACCCATGGTTTAGAGGAGGGCTGCATTTTAAAGCAGTGTGAACTCTCTCACCCTATATTTTCCATTCACACTTGAGCCCTTTAGCCAGTACTTGTGATGACAACAAACATAACTGGCATTTAGGCCTACATTTTAAGACTGCCGTTCTGCTATAGCCAGAGTGCCTAGTACAGTACAAACACAACCATGAATGGGCTTCAGACTGACGTTCTGCTATAGCCAGAGTGCCTAGTACAGTACAAACACAACCATGAATGGGCTTCAGACTGACGTTCTGCTATAGCCAGAGTGCCTAGTACAGTACAAACACAACCATGAATGGGCGTCAATTCTCAGTTTGCAAGTAGGCCATCATAACAGATATAGTACAAGCACCAGAATCCTAGTTCTACATCCACACGAATATGTCCTATAAATATGGCAAACGCATAACGTTTGCCATGTTTACCCCTAGCATCCACACTACTTTGGGGTCTTTTTCAAAACACTGGTGTTCTGAAAACTACGGCATTGCATTTTAGTTTAGACCGGAGGGAACAGAGATTTTTGGAAACTATGATGCAGAGTTGCAGAGACCCAAGTTCCATCACCAAAGTTATTAACGACCTTTTATTTGATAGTGAGAGAGACAGGAAACACAGAGAAAGAGCAGGACAGTGACCTTTTTTGCATGAAAACTAACAACATCAGCCATGACTATCAGTACTTCATTCAACATCAGTCACAAATTACAATGTTAGTTGTTGTTGCACTATTAAATGTAGCAATTTATAATACTACTACTGTGTAGGGGGCTATTATTGAAGTACAATTCCAGTGTCCAGCGGCGTTATGGGTGAGGCCGGGGAGAACAAGTGCGTGGCCTGCTGGAATAATTTTATCAACTACATGTCTGGGCCGCTACAAGGCCTTCACGTCTAGATTTTCAAACCACAGCAAAAGATTACGTCAGACAACCTCAGGGTGGGGTTTCCCAACCCTGAGTATGACATATGAGCAAATTGGCCACAATGTGAATATTATGTTCAATACACTCTCTCAATCTTTCCCTCTGTTTGGTTTTCAGCCAATCATGTCATCCTATCTTACTTACACCATGAAGCAGTGAGCCGCAGTAAGGATCCATTCCTCGTGAATCAAGGAACCTCCACATCCATGCATATAAGGAAACGGACTCCCCGGAGAAGCCTGGTGGAGAGGGAGAGAAAACTATCAGTGTATAATGAACACACATGTACGCAGGACAAGTAGGCATTAAACACATACAGCACAGCATCCCATTAACATCATGCTCATGTAAGCAAGCAGAAAGGCGCACGCACGCACGCACGCACGCACGCACGCACGCACACACGCACACACACGCACACACGCACACACACACACACACACACACACACACACACACACACACACACACACACACACACACACACACACACACACACACACACACACACACACAGGGGCGCAGTCTTAGTCGCAGACAGACACATACTGTAAATATACCCACGTGCAGACGCACATGGAGAAATGCATGCTAGGTATACCTGCATGGAGACCTGCCAGGGCCAGGAGTGGGGCACTGCCTCTACTCCATTCACAACCCTGAGAGTGTCATTTTTCGGTGGGATAGCCGGGATCCCACAGTCCTCTGGCCAGCCTGTGAACAGAGAGCTCACATTAACACTTCCTATGAATGACCTGCTATCTTTTAGGCTGTAGTCTGCAAAAACACTGTGTGTAATAAACAAATCTGGAAAACAAACAATGTACAATGTAAGTAAGTAGCCTTGAATGAGCCATGAGGCCCATAGGGCAGGAGCCTATCTCCTGTTTCTGTAGCTTGAAGCAGCTTGATGTACAAGTACACCCCCTGGACATGACGCTAGTATGTCACAGGGACTTACCCCCAATCCAACCCTTGATGCTGAGTGTCAAGCAGGTATGACCCGGCCAGGGATTGAACCCTGACCTCCCAGTCTCAGGGCGGACACTCTAACCACAAGGCCACTGAGCTGGTACAATGTACAATGTACAATGTGCAAGAAATAAATAAACAAAAATAAGGAAGAAAGATCCACCTGTCCAGTAGACAGTAGCTTGCAGCCAACTCTGCTGCAATTTGCTTTTAAATTGCACATAATATAATTGTATAATTGTAATGTATAACTAAAATGTGGACAAGAACAAAAAGTATGAGTATTAAAACGGAAAATAAATATCAAGGCAGCCCTCCTAGTGCTAACAAAGATAAATAAAATCCTATGACTAAGATGGGCGTGTCATACTCACTGATGGTGATATTGTCCCAGGGGTTAGGGGGTGGAGGGGACAGAGTAGGCTCTACACTGGCATCCGTGGTCCAGTAACCACGGAAACCCTTCTGCTGATTGTCTCTGTTGCTGAGGAAACGGACAACGGCCGTGTTGCCCTGAACATTAACCTGAGGGGGCAGGGAGAAGCCGCAGAATCGACCTGTAATGGCAGCCAATGTGGATATGTTACCAGTTGTGTATTGACTATGACACTGCAGATATGACATGGTACATAAAGGGAACTGTAGTAATTATTTCTCTGCCATCCTGGGTTCAAATCTGTTCCAGAATCTCAAAGCCAGAACCTCTCACTCTTCCTCTCAAACGACATGGCATCTCTCCCTTGTACTAAACTGCCCATTTTGTTAATGAAAACACATTTAAAAAATAATCTGTGTGTTACTGTTAGTGTTTCAGTCTTCAAACTTTATGAACTGCCTTATTTCATTAATCATTTAAACCATATAAATTTGGTTGACCGGGGTTTCCCAGGGGTCTTGCCTAGAATGAGAAGAGGTAGAATAACCAGGTAGGTAAGAAACCTGATTTGTAGCACACTTTGGTGAATGTTGTGTCATTATTGGTCGAAAAAGACCACTTCCGGGGAAAGTACATAAAATGGAAGTACCGCCCTATAGATGCTTTCTATCGGAGATATTTACCAGGCGTTTCTCTGAATGAGATGCGAAAAGCCCGGGAATAAGTCTAGCATTCATGGGTCTTTAAGTACATAAATTAATAGTTGTTCTCTTGAAATGAAAACTATGTCCAAAAAAGTATAAGTAAAAGTAAAAGTATCGCAAAGAAAGATGTCATGTACTGTAGAACAAACCTTGGGGGACCATGCCATCTCCATTGAAGATTTCGACATAATCCACACAGTTACCCAGCATGTTGACAGCCTGCACTTCAAAGTGAGTGAAGACTACATGGATGTTTTTGGCCCCGGGAATGGTGATGCGCCAGGTGCACACATACTGGGCTGGATAATCATTGGGCCAGCCAGGGGAGATGATCTCTCCTTGTTCACTACTGAAACTGCCTCCGCAAGGTGCTGTGCAGGTGGACAAGACAAAAGCGGGAAAACCAAGTCTGGTTATGGAAAATGTTATAATTGGCAATGATTTGTGAAGTAGTGTTTTCAAAATAGTACTTTTGCCTATAATGACATTAACAAAAGAGTTAAAACCATTAAAGTCATTAAGTCAACTATACCAGCCCTGACAAAAAAGGGCCTTTAGAACAAAATGGACGCCAGGGAGTTAATGTGCTTAATAAGGACTGAAGTGGTCACCTTACCCTCAGATGGTGACACTGCCTTCCAGGTAGCGACGAAGCCTGTATCCACTATTCTGTCGTTGGAGGAAAAGCGGACGTGCAGCATCTCACCATCGCTCACCAGCTCCCTTGGGGGTGTTGTGTGGCTGCAGTAGGTGCCTGGAGGGGAGATAGTTTAAACATGGAGTACTGCAATGCAGGATGTTGCACTGTATTCTGCTCAACCTCTCAAGAATCACCTGTACATTTTGCCCTGTTAACGAGAGTTTATTTTCTAGCCACACTGCATAATATCTGAAATTCCTTCTCAGTTGCTTTTCTAGACATTTATTTTGTGTTGCTCTTCGTTTTCGTACTGTCTTTGCAGATACTTCTCGTTATAATAACGGGCGGAGGGTATCTGCTGTGAAGACTTAACAAACCACACTGTAAAGCACAACATAAAGTGTGGAATTCATCTGCATTATGCCCGAATTCATACTTCATTCATACACGCGACCTACAATTAAGCTCACAACATGTCGCTTAAGCATCCGCAGTTCGTTATAAACCTTTATTTATTATGCCTGAAGATTTATCATGCCTGAGGATAAAATGCTGCATATCACAGTGGTCCAGCAATATACAGTACAGGTTCACAGCAAAGCCTGTCAGTGTGTATGTCTTGTGTTGTCCTTCACAGTACGCTGACTCGACAACAGCTTGACTCTGGAATGCCATTTAGACATAATCATAGGCATCTGTTCCAAACACCATGGAGTGTGCAGGCTAAGAGATATAGCCGTGAGAATAATGATGTCTCTGAATCGACTGACACTGAAAATTTACCAGCAGCCGAGAAGGAAAATGGAGGCCATTATGTACATATTCTGTACACCGCATGAACACACGTGTGCATACGTGGTACACGTCTGCTCACATGCACACATGAAACATGCTAATGTGATTATTTGTAGCCATGCACATCCACATGTGCACACATGTTCGCATGAGTAAGCACAAATATATGCACACACGGATGATGACATTCACAAATGAATTGGTTTCATACTGTACCTATAGTGCCTATTGTGTCGTAGACAGTGACTTTGTCGTTGATGCACATCGTGCTCTCCTCCAGGGAGAAGTTGTGGAATTGGAGGTGGACCAGCTTGCCAGCGGGTGCTTGGATGTTCCACTGGCAGTTGGCTCTGTTGCTGTAGCTGCCAGGCCAACCCATGGAGGACAGACTGCCCTCTGTACCGGTCAAGTCCTTTGGACCACCACAGCCAGATGCTAGAGAGAGGTGGGGGCAGGAAAGGGAAAAATTGTGAAATACTATATATTAGATCATACACTGTCATATATGTAGATTCATACTAGATTCACCACACAGACACACAGGCAGATGGGGAAGCATGACGGAGGATGGTGTTCTTGCAGTATGCACTGCACCTGCATGGAGGGTAAATCCCATGCTTTAAGACAAGACAACCTCAACTGCAGTGCTGAGTAGTTTGGGTCGGTGGAGAGTAGATTAAGAACAAGTTGAAACGTACTGTGTTCGTTGTACATGTCCCTGCGGATGACGTTCTCAATCCAGGGGATGTAAGCAGAGGAGCGGGTAAACACAGAGGGTTTCTTGTTCATGATACAGCCGATGGGGCCAAAACTAGTGATGCCATGCACCTCCCAGGGGGCACCCACAGTATCCTGACACACCAGAGGGCCACCTGAGTCTCCCTGTTTCACAAAATGGCAGAGGTTATCAGCATGATTTTTACATGAAATATAATATTATTATGTCGAATGAAATGATTTTGTCTTTTCAGCCAACTCTTTCCCAACATTTAAAATGTCTATACCATTTCATTCACCAGGGCAGCTCATCATTGACAGTGACGTTAATCTATTAATTCAATTTAAGTGTTGATCAAATGGTATTTTCTAGGCTATGGGTATGTGCATGATAAATACGTAAATTGTATCCAACCACGGCTGTATCAGTCCTTGCCTAGATACAGCCTGGGCTCATATACGCTGCCCCTCTGTGTATCAGCCTCAGGGTAGCCTTTTTGTCATTGTTTATGCCTGTGTTTACCTGGCAGACTGACGCGAGCTCATCAGGCAAGGAGAAGCCACAGCAGATCATGGAGGTTTTAACCTGGAACCACCACCAGTCTGCCCTCTTACAGGTGTCATACGGCACCACAGGCAAGGCCACCTGGTTCAGGGCCTCTGCCACTTTAGCATTCATTGAATCACCTGGTTAACAGATAAGAAACAAGCAGAGATTGCGCCTATAGTGCATATAATACAACACTGTCTGGAAGTAGTTACACCTTTGTTCCAGCAGAGAGCGTGCAAGCTGTTCCAGTTGTGCTCCTGATACTGCATAATAATGTACACTAGTATGTTATTATTTTTGAAATGACAAAGACATTTGAAGCAGATCAGCACAGCAAAAATAGATTGAGGACATGTCAAATGTGCATTGCAACATGTAGCTTCTTCCCTTACTAGAGACGATTCGTTTTCATTAGTTTATCTTGCACATGTTTGTTACCTGTGTTGTCAATACCTTGTGGTATGTTATATTGCACATGTGTATGTTTTAATTAAAATTAAAATAATGAAAAACATAATAACAAGCACCAGTTTCATCTCCCCATCCCGAGGCGTAACATTTCTTTCCCCCAAGTAGGACCTCCTCCACGGACGGCAAGCAGGCGTAAGAGATCTCATTGGTGGGAATCACCTCCCCGTCCAGCCTGATCAGGGCGATGTCAAACTCCACGGTGGGGATGGTGGGGTACTTGAAGCTCTCATGGCGGTAGATTCCTGTCACGTTGAAGCAGCGTTCGCTGGGCTCCGTGTAGGTCAGGTTGTGTTTGCCAAGGCACATGCGCCAGCGTTGCAGCTCATCTGCGTAGCTGGGGAGGAAAGGGGGATTGGGTTAATCGATACTGATACCGCACCATGCACGGCAAATGGACACAATTGGGCTGTTCTACAAAGGAGCCTTTTAAGGCAAATAAGAGCTGACTGAGCATGCCATCATGTGAGGAAAATAGATTTCTCTTTTTAAGGGGATTGAGCAGTCCATTCCCCTGAGAGGTTTTCAACTGGAAGGCTGAGAGGGAGATAGCAGAGGAGAGAGGCCTCTGGCAGTATTCATTTTAGGATAGAGACGTGCATGTGTGCATTGAAAGACCCATTTGAGCACCACAGACTGGGCACAGCATAATAATACTGAGCTAATTTGCACTGTAATAATTGGTGCATTTATATAGCAACTTTATCCAAGTCGCTTTACAGAGATTGTGCATATATGTGTATATAATTTGATCTGGCTCTGAGACCTGTGCTGCAGGTTCAGCTGCTACACTGTCCTATCAAATAATATCAACAAAAACGCCAAAAGCTTATACATAGGTTCTGCATTTCCATTGTTTATTTAACCTTTTTCTGTTAATGTCGTCTCTCGGGATCATGCATCGATCCAAATTTCCCAGTGGAGATGATAAAGCCATGTCCTTGCACCTCCCAATAAGACACTGTGCACACAGTCTCTACACAGCATCAGTATGGCTCTAGTTATGCTGAGGTCCATTAGCCAATCTGGGGAATCATCTCTAACACGGTTTCCCTCTGGTACCAGAGGATCTTAAGCCTCTAGTAAAACCACAGGCTCTCACCAACACAGCCCAAACAACTGCCCAGCAAGATAGTAGGCAAATAGGCTCCAAGGAAGTTTCTGGTTTCTCGTTGCAAACTTTGAATGAAAGTAAAGTGAAGTGAAGACTTGAGTCCCAATCGCAAAGGTTTTAGTGTCATAACCAAAGATGATATTGCCTGCTACGACTTAAAGGAGCATTCAGTGATTTGGGTGATTTGGAAAAAAAAACGGTCCACCCGGTAACAAGATGTGCACATGCACACGCTCTACAGTGGGGGAAGTACAACAGACCAACAGCACGCGCACCAATGCCAGCCACACTCGATCACGATTGGAGGAAGGCACCTCTCATCCTGATTGGATGAAAGCTTTGCCACCCAAAGCCCAAACCGAAACTAGGGTTTTTTGACCCCAGGGGCTCACTGGGGACAGGGAACTCCTTATATGGTCAGCACACTTTATAGTAGGGAGGATTATCCAAAAAATAAGAAAAAATAAGTGATAGTTGAATTAAGTGAAATCACTGAATGTACCTTTAAGTTCCTTTCAATATTGTTATTTTCTATAAGTAATTTTTTTCTATTCATAAACTTTTAAGAGGTCTTAAACACTATGCTATCAATACTACAGGCCTGGAAGTCGGATAAACCTCCGACAGTTGATATGTGGCTAAGGGAGCTGGGAGGAGTGCTGCATTTGGAGAAAATTAGATTTACCCTGTCGAAAAGGGAACCCTTGTTTCAAAGAATCTGGTCACCCATTATTGAGATGCTTGTTGTGTTGGACTGAGGTGATTGTATACGATGTTGTTCTGCCCCGTAATGTCATCTAATTAATGTAAATGTTTTTTAGATTGTGTTGTGATGTTGTTTCTGTCCTCGGAGTGCGGTGTAGTCATCAGCCATGTCGGTTATTATTTAATTGTTTTTGTCTTTTTCTTTGACGGTTATGTTTTGTCTCTTTTTATTGTAAGTCTTGTTTTGTTTGTATGTTTCTGCTATTTTTTTGACCAATCTGTAACTTGCTTGAATATTACTGAAATGCCTGTATGCCAAACATTCATAATAAACAGATGTTTAAAAAAAAAAAAAAACACTATGCTATCACATGAAATCTTCTAATTTTACTTTCTGTTATCTGCACGGTATGTGAAAATTACAGAAGACTTACTTTATGAAGCAGTGAGCTGCTGTAAGGACCCAGTTCTTGTGTATGAGTGTTCCACCACAGGTGTGGAAGAATGTGGGTTCTGGACGGCTAGCTGGCCAGACCTGAAACACATTTTAGGTAGACATGTAAATGTAAGCATGCACATGCCCACACATGCACATTCTCACACGCACGTACGACACACAAACACACAGGCTGTTTATCCAGAGGACATTGCAGGTACTCACACACCTGACACACACGCACACATGCGTGCACGCACACATGCGTGCACGCACTCACTCACGCATGCATGCACGCACGCAAATGTAGTTAATTCCATTGACCCAAAGACCTTTATTGACCATATATATGAACAAGGGAATGCAATACATAGATGAAATACCCCACACCCAACCCAACACAGATGATGTACACATGTACCTATCCTGTATCCTGTAGTAGAAACCTTACAAAAGAGACAACGAGAACATACAAATCCACAAAAGATCTCACCAGTCCAACATATTATATTCATGGTCATTGACCGAGTCTTTGTCCTAATTAAGGCCTCCAGGTTACATTGGAGGACGAGTCCCCCGTCAAAAAAAAAGAAGAAGCGACTATAGGGGGGGTGGGGGGATGATTTACGATTGTGTCCCAAACGGAACATAACTTGGACAGCACTGAGTCGGCTGAAGGTGACTTCGCAACGCGGCGACTCGCTTGCCTAAGCTCACTCGACAGTGACTCTGGTGGCTCAAGTCACCTTCAGATGGCGTGCCTCCGTCTGTGAAAACACTGGTTTTCCAATTATACTGTGTCGTATACATACTGTACTGTACAATGTACATGCAAATATACATATGATATCATGTGATATGCATGCTCAAATGTCACATAAAGGCTCAAATTCACCTACCCCATAGAGGAGGGAATATCCACAACCTCTTACATTATACTATACCTGCACCTCCATACACTGCAACCTGGAAGTTTAATGAGGACTAAGACATACAACACCTTTTCTGTACAAAATGACTTAGTGACCATGGGGAGGGTGAATATGAATACAGTATGCTGGATTGGTGAGCCTGTGGTTTGGTCTAATTTTGTTTATGATCTATCTGATATATTTTCCTCTCATCCCGCCGGCTACAACCTACTGTATGAATGACACAGGCTTGCAGGCCTGGCAAAGATATGTGCTCCAAAGTGTACCCTTTACCAGTTAATTGTGTTACTTGTTTCGTCCTGCACCACCAGTGCTAAAATGGATGTGACACAAATTACTTGATACCACATTATCATGTACTGTATCCTGAAAGAAATTAGATTCCTGACTCTAAATATCGTTAAGACAGTTTTCTTTTTGTTTTATCCGTTCTGTGCATTGTTGTTGGGTTCTTCTAAGTTCTACATAATGAGTTTGATTCGTATGAACTCTGTTTGTTAGGTTTGTTTGTGCATGGGTCATTATCTCACCTGCATGGACACCTGCCAGGGCCAAGAGTGGGGTTTGGCTGGCTCTCCATTCACGATGCGAGTGTTAACGACAGGAGGAATGGCTGGTTTCCCACATGGAATGGGCCACTCTAGAGAAGGAAAGGCAGAATGTGACTGTGTGTATAAGAAACAAATCTATAACAAACTGCTAACCACAAATATTCTGGGACAGTGGTTTTCTGGGGTGTTCTTTTCTCCAGACACAAATGTATCTTGGTGTCCACTGCTATGGGTAAATGTAGCAAGTATGACCCCCCCAACCAAACCTAATTTGCCCTGTACCTGGCGATTAGCCAGGTTTTTATTTTCACAAGAGTAGGCTGTGTACCCTTTTTAAATTTGGTCTTCAACACTTCATCAATTGATTCAGTTATATACTCTCTTGAGTTTAACCACATGAACCCTAGTTTTCCTATTCGGGGGTGAACCGTTGTTGAAACTAGCAGATCTACAAGCTCAGAACGCAGAGCCTTGCGAATTTGTGACACGTTGTGAGCTTGTACATCTGCTATTAATGTGGAAATCTATTCCCTGTATAAGCCTGCTGTTCAGCACTGCAGCAGAAAAGCTGCCTGAAGACAACAGATGCAGTGATGCTGTTGCTTCCATGCAGAGGTGATGCTTCCAGTGTGTTCAACAGCAGCACTACGCTCATGTCCTCTATACTGTCTCAGGCTCTCCCCTGCTATGGGCAGGAGGCTGTGTTGAAAAATAAAAACACTCAGCAGAGTCCATCTATAAAACTATTTTGGTTCAGCTGGACCCCATTACTGGGCAAAGAATCTGTAAAGAATTGAGGTGACAGTCGGCCAGCAGGGAAGGTGTGCTCTCAGCACATCAAATCACAGTGTTGTTTCACACACATCTACAGTACACACGGGAGGCAGAGGTGACACTTTGATGAAGGAGATTGGGCTATAGCTCTCTATTTAGCTGCATATTCAAGCTATGTCCTATTTCAGGTTTTGGACACACAATAAAATATGTATCCAAGTGGTGGTTATTACCACCACCATGTGAGCGAAGCTACAGCGATGTGAAATACTTCACAAGGCTTACCTATGGTGATGTCGTCCCAGGGGTTGGGTGGGGTTGGTGGCTCAGTGGGAGCTGGCTGGTCAGGGTCTGTGCTCCAGTAGGCCCTGAAACCTTTGGCCTCGGTGAAAAAGTCTGCATGGAAACGCATCAGCAGCCTGTTGCCCTGGGTCTGTATGGGTGCAGGAAGAGTAGTACCACAGAATGGACCTGTAAAGGGAAGAGAAGTATAATACATTGTATGGTTAGAGCATAATATACTGTACTTAATTTAAACGACACAATTGCTTTTCTAAGACATTTCATACAGTATAATTTTGTTCATTTATGTATATTTTTCCTTCGCACCATTAGCATTTTTTGTTGGAAGAGAATCTACAGAAACTGTGAATGATGTATTCTGTTGTTCAGTGGTTAGTTTGTTCTGCTGTTTCATTTTCCGCTGTCAAGGTTAATGCCTTTGTCACTATGGATTATCACATTGTAACAACTATCATGTGTCAGGAGATGAGTCGTTCTCCTGGCTCATTTCTTGAGGTCCTGGATAGTGATTGTGAAATGAACAGACTCATGCTGATGAATAAATATAGGTTTTCAATTTGGATTAATATAGGTGAAAAGTATGTAATCTCCCTTGGAGGAGCAAGTTATGGCTGGGTCCTTTGCAGGGTCATTAAACTACCCCGACCTTTCTGAAGCGTGCACTTGCGCTTCTTGCTTCACTCCTCGAGTCCCTCACGTCCCTCACGCAAGGGCACGCTCCAGTGGTCCTCGACCACTTCCGATCGAACCCTGATCTCCAACTTGGCAGACTGGCAGGCAACAAGCCAAGATAGCTAGCTCCCTTGGAGCAAGTTACGGCTGGGTCTTTTGCAGGGTCGTTACAATATATATTCCATCTTTCAAGTTTCTTAATCACTTAAGTCATATACTCAGTTCGATTAGACGACAATTGGTTTGTCTGACACAAATAAGCACAATCTTGGAAATGGCTTGACAATAATGGCATGGCCAAAATAGGGATGCCAAGTTGAAAGTGGCTAATAATTTGCAGTGCTACATACTCTATGTGAAGGCATTATATATCAATACACCAGACAGAAGCTAGCAGTACAAACATTTTGAGGTAATCTTCATAGTTAATCAATATGGTAATACTGCACCACGTCTTACCATGCTTTTTCAGGAGCAGACCATCCTGGGTTCTGACCTCAAACACCATGACATTATCGTAGCATTTGGAGGTCAGGATGTCTTTTCCTTCCAGGTCAAAGTGAGTGAAGTTCAGGGTGATGTTCTTCCCAACAGGAACCACAATGTTCCACATGCATTCTACGTTGGCCTTGTAGTTCATTGGCCAGTTCTGGGACTTTATGACTCCGTTTTCTGCAGTAGTGGATATGCCACAGCCCTGGATCTCTGAAATGTATGGTGACACAGAGAGAGACCATGATCAAGGCAGGCACTGAACTTCTCCAGTGAAGATGCTGAGTGGCAAGCAGTATAAAGCTCCATTTACACATAACCATAAGGGGTGCTGGGGGTAGTGTCTATTATTTTGATGGCGTGTCCACAACAGCGTTTTTCTGTTCAATCAACCAAGGTCATGTGACAAGGTCATGGGCATTCAAACCCATGACCTCACAACGAGGTGTCGAGGTCTATGGTTAGTGCACGCATGAGCCTGGAACAGAACAACCTGGTTCTCATCTCAACCCCGGGTCCCAGGACCACCAGGGGTTGAAATGGACCCATACGGGTTGTTCATTTGTTTACATTTGTACACAGTCAGATGTAAAATAACACTGGGAAATGTACAGTGTAGTTTGATGTTCCAAAGATTAAAAAAAAAAAACTAAACTAAAATAACACAAATTGGACCCCTGGTGGGCCCTAGACCAGGCGTTGAGGCACTAACAGGACACCAGCGTTCCATCTCAAGCAGGAGACATACTAATGGAAGCATGTTTTGGGGTGAGGACTGAGAAATACACGCATGCTTTTTACGTCTGCATACTTTCACATGTTACTTACTGTACTTGTGTATGCTTGTGTCAAATGAAAGATGTGTTCTGAGCAATACACCAATTCATCCACTAGATCAGGGGTTCTCAACCCGTGGGTCGCGACCCCTCGGGGGGTCGCCAAATTATTTTAGGGGGTCCCCAAATTATTTTCAAATAATTAAATTTTATTTTCACGATTTTTCAAAAATAGCAGACCTACAAGCTCGTAGCGCGCCACTCGGTGGTGCGCTATGAGCTTGTAGATCTGCTATTTTTCAATAGCTAAATTATAACAATGCTTAAAACACCAAAAGGGGTTCCCGCCCAAAATGGTTTAAGGTTATTGTAGCAGTCAATTTATATTGGGGGTCGGGAGGGGGCGGGGCGGGGGTCCCGAGACGTTGCCAAAGCATTTCCGGGGGTCCCCGGCCAAAAACGTTGAGAACCCCTGCACTAGATGGCAGTTGTTCAATATAGGCAAAGTATGAAATGCAATGCAACTGCACTGTTGACTTTGGCAACAGTGCAGTTGCAATGTATGCAATGTATGTTTTCTCATGCCAATAAAAGCTCCTTTGAATTGAATTGAGTTCACACAGCTGGCTCAAATAATTAATTATATCACAGTGTGCATTGTGCAAATCTATAAGATCAATAATAATAATAATAATAATAATAATAATAATAATAATAATAATAATAATAATATAATAATAATAATAATAATATAATTTTCAGCATCAACATTTGATAGGGAGGGGAAGACTCCCAGCTGTTCTACAGGGGTCAATGGGTGGTCCTCATGGGTCTGTGCTCAGACAGGGGTCAATGGGTGGTCTTCATGGGTCTGTGCTCAGACAGAGGTCAATGGGTGGTCTTCATGGGTCTGTGCTCAGACAGGGGTCAATGGGTGGTCCTCATGGGTCTGTGCTCAGACAGAGGTCAATGGGTGGTCCTCATGGGTCTGTGCTCAGACAGGGGTCAATGGGTGGTCCTCATGGGTCTGTGCTCAGACAGCGGTCAATGGGTCATACTCAGACAGACAGACATACACACAAAGTCACATAATGGAGGCCGTTGGCTCCGCTCAGTATATATGGGCCTTCAGACGTTATCAGAGTGAGTGACACAAACATCACGAGGTGCAGCTGTTCTTGTTCTAAGTGGAACATGAAGTGCTCCTCCTGTCTGATAATGGAGATGAGGATCTGTGCTTTATCTCACCACATGTACCCTGACCTGGGCTTTAGAAGAGCGTCTACTGTTCTACCTACATCTACCTGACCTGTTGTAACAGATATGGAGACGGGGGGTGTGAAGTGATTTATGGACAGTTATTATAAGGCCCTGAGCTGACTCACCGGCATCTGGTGTGTGTGTGTGTTTCTGTGAGTGTGAGTGTGAGTGTGAGTGTGAGTGTGAGTGTGAGTGTGTGTGTGTGTGTGTGTGTGTGTGTGTGTGTGTTTGTGTGTGTGTGTGTGTGTGTGTGTGTGTGTGTGTGTGTGTGTGTGTGTGTGTGTGTGTGTGTGTGTGTGTGTGTGTGTGTGTGTGTGTGTGTGTGTGTGTGTGTGTGTGTGTACACATGTGTGTGCATGTGCATGTGCATGTGCATGTGCATGTGCATGTGCATGTGCATGTGCATGTGCATGTGCATGTGCATGTGCATGTGCATGTGCATGTGCATGTGCATGTGCATGTGCATGTGTGCGTGTGTGTCAGGTGTGTGAGTACCTGCAATGTCCTCTGGATAAACAGCCTCCCACTCGGCAGAGAAGCCCCGGTCTGTCAGACGGCTGTCCGACTGGAAACTGACCGATAGCACGTCATTAGAACTCACCACCACAGGAGGAAGAATGTAACCACAGTGAGTACCTACAGGAGGGAGGGAGGGAGGGAGAGAGACAGAGAGAGAGAGAGAGAGAGAGGGGGGGGGGGGGGGGGGGGGGAGGGGTTCATGGATAAGAGCATCAGCAAAATGCAAATAGGCTAAAAGAAAAATAATATTCTCTTTTTCCATCCTTTAAACTGATTACATTTGCAATTCAAAAAAGTCAATATGCATAGTGTGAGTATCAGGCACGCACGCAAGCACGTACGCACGCACGCACGCACGCACGCACGCACGCACGCACGCACGCACGCACGCACGCACGCACGCACGCACGCACGCACACACACAGGTTAGAGTGCATAGTTTATGAGTAATAGTAGGAAACTGGAGAGGTTTGTATACCACGGGCAAGTCAACGGGCGGGGGGTGTGTGTTTATATGTTAACGAGCGATGGTGTAACTCTAAATCTGTTATCATCCAAGAGTATGTGTACTCCTGATATCGATATAAACATCTGATAAAGACCTGCGCTGAGCAACTAGGCCCTATCTTTTATTACATATTTAATCTGTCTATTTTCCAGCAGAAGGTGCCGTCCCTCTGGAAGCAGTACACTATAGTGCCCATTGCCAAGAGCAATAATCCCAAAACGCTTAACGATTTCAGACCTATTGCTTTAACTTCTTTGATCATGAAGCAATTTGAAAGATTAGTCAAGTCCGAGCTTGTGGCAAAACGGATCGCCTATGGACCCTCTCCAGTCTGCGTACAGGGCTGGAAGGGGCGTTCAAGATGCACTTAACCCCCTGCACAAGCACCTTAAATTGAAGGTAGTAAAACCCATGCCAGGCTGCTTTTTATTGATTTCTCCTCAGCGGTTAATACCATACAGCTCCATGTTTTGGTTGAGAAACTGTTTAACTCCTTTGGTGTAGATCCTTGTCTGGTTGTCTGGGCTGGATCCTTGATTTCTTAACTAACAGATCTCAACGTGGGTTAATGAGATACTAGTCTAGTTTCCTAGCATCTTCGGCTCACCCCAGGGGTATGTTCTATCTGCCTTTTTATACATTCTTTATACCAACGACATTATAGTGATATGGTTTTTACCATATATACATAATTATGCAAGCATTGTGTTCAAGACATGTATTGATAATCATAAATGTTACCAGGCCTAATATCAGAACGAGAGAGAGGCTATAGTGCTGTGTGTCAACCTCTGGACTACGTTAAGAACAAGAATGTCTGGGAATACTGCCAACACATATGATATCAGCATTGTGTAATCTGCCACTAAGCAGTGTGATATTGTGTATTAGCCAATCAAGATTCTGATTCTGACTGTCACTCTCTAGGTCGTCCTCAGACGAGCCCTCCATCCATCACTGAATAAACGATGAATAAAAGATAAATAAATAAAAGATGTCGAGAACTACGGTGTCTCCCAAATTACTTTCCATAACATAATGGCGTCATCTAACAGGCGTGAATTGTTTGGTTACTAGAGGACTAGCGATCTAACTAACTAACTAGAGGACAACAGTCTTCAAGGACACTGAGCTACACGAAAGGAACTTGGGGTTCGGAGGAGATTTGGGAAGAAGACTTTCAGAATGCAGATCCGGAGTTCCAGACCGGCTCGCAACACAGGAGCAAGCTACAGAAGCAACAGACTGTAACCACCATGAGTTATTCTACATCTACAAGTCCTTTGAGGGTAAACTATCAAAGAGTGGGAGATGAATAGACTCTGAATGGCACGGTTACAGATGAGCCTCACAGTAACACTGCTGTGAAGAAGAATAAAAAGGACATCTTCAGTGAATAATGGACAGAGGACAGCAGCGACAGCTGGCTGGCTGAAGCAAGGAAACCACCATGCACTTAAAGCGGCTGAGGGGGGAGCAGAACCAGAGACATTGACTACAGAAGCAGCATTGCAAAGAAGAGACCAACAATGCAGACCAGATGGATTTCGCCGGAACCGGGCCAGCACCCTGAGCGTGTCCCTGCGGGTCTGAAAGTTCCGGGGACCCCCACACAGAGTTGCACCACTTACTTCACACAGGTGTGATTTTTAACAGACAGGTGCTCAACAAAGCTCTGTCTATTCGTTCTGATGCTGCTCACCCACTAAATGTAGAATACAAACTCCTTCCACCTGGCCTTCGCTTGCGGGCCCCTCGTGCCACTAAAAACAGGTAAAACTAGAAAAAGTGCCCTTCTGGGCACAGGTCTCCACCAGGAGGATAGGAGTGTGTGTGTGATGTTTTGCAAAATGTTTAGGAGTAATATAAACATGTTTTTTTGTTTCTTGCAACAATTTTCTTAATTTTGTTGAGGAAATGCAGAGCCAGATCACTCTTAGCATCTCTGAGGATATAATTCTGGATGAACAGGACATGTGCAGCATTTTGTACAAAACGGGCTACTCCTGAAAACTTTGGAAGGCAATCTTAGCCAATCATTGTAGAATCTGAGAAATCCAACAGGCTCGTCTTGATCACATGACTACAGAGATCATGTGTACCGATTTGCGTGAGATTTGGATGAAATCTGTGCCTAACATAGACAATGTGTTTTGCAGAAATCGGCCTCATGGTGGTGCTATAACCGGCAGGTGTGGGGGGATGCAGGGAAAATGTTTTTCCATGGCCTCTAGGGAGTGCGCATACATAAGTTGTATACAGATCGATGCAGTTATAGGTAAAAACAGGAATTGGCCTGTTATAGTGCCACCATGAGGCTGATTTGGGAAAAGAATAGTGGCATGTCGTCCTCGACCTAGTGGAAATGTGTGTGTATAATTTCATGGAAATTGGACACTGTGTTTGTGATTTGTGGCATTTTGTTCGAAACGGACCAATCATGTGAGCTTTGGAAGCCAATCTTAGCCAATCAGGATGGAAGATGGGAAATTGTGCAGATCCGTGTTGATCACATGACTATGGAGATAGTGTATTGTGTGATCTATGGATAAAATGTGTACGAGTTATCTACAGAAATGTGTTTTGCCTAAATCGGCCTCATGGTGGCGCTATAACAGGCCGTTGAGGAATATTTGGGGCAGAGGTTCATCGTTGGCATCCAGGGAGTGTGTGTGCACAGTTTGGCATGGATCGGGCCAACGGTCCATTTGTATCTGCTGCTGCAGGAAGGTCATGGAGATAATCAGGCCTTATGAGCACTTTATTGGTTCTGTCTTCTGTGCCTACAGTATGTACAATGTGCACTTTATTGCATAGCACCTTGCACTTTAAGGTCAAATGTGCACTTATTGTACTTTTTTCTGGTATCGGCCATGTGTATTCTAGTATGTCTTATTGTATTTTATTGTGTTGTTTGATGTTGTGATGACTGTCTATGATGCTGCTTCGGGGACTTTAAATAAACTTGAACCTTGAACCTTAGGAAATGAATAGTTTTAGTAATTCTTCTTGAATGCATATAGGAGTACTGTATAGCCAGAATGCTCTGTTGTCTGTACTGTGTATGCGAGGACATATTTGAACACACCTGACCTACTGTTATGCAAGGTAGCCAGGTGAGTGCTTGCCGCATGCATCGAGAGCAACACATTCTCACGTGCACGTGCTCCTGCTCAAAAGCCTAACGATAAACTGTCCCGCAGTGGGACAATGAATTTAGATGTAGATCCAGACAGTAGGGAGAGATGGGCAGAGATATCCAATCGTGGCTATGCAAAACTGCCCCGACTCTTACACTTTCCATTGCTATGTTTTTGGCCATTGCACATCTGTAATTATCACACATCAGTAGCCACCACATGACCCATGAGTATAGCAGCTTCACACATGGCTCACCTAGTGTTTTGTAGATATCTGAGATGATCAGCTTGTCTTCTGCACACTGTCCAATAACAGCATCACACATGGCTCACCTAGTGTTTTGTAGATATCTGAGATGATCAGCTTGTCTTCTGCACACTGTCCAGGCTCTCCTGTGATGGACATGTCAGTGATGTGCAGCTTCACCAGGAGGCCCTTGGGCACCTGGATCTTCCAGGAGCAACGCAGGTGAGCTGGGTACGCATTTGGAAATCCAAGAGACTGTATCACTCCCTTTCTCCCGCTGAGTGTTCCTGGACCACCGCAGCCAGAAGCTGTCAAATGGGGACAGTGCATGTTTATGTGGGACATGTTTATTTATGAACTGTTGAAGAGCACACGTTCACATCTGTCATTGTAGTGCCCTGAGGCTATAACCACCACAGACTCCAGGATCAATGTGGTTGATTCAAAGAGACCAAAAAGCAACAGTGTACACAGAGACAGCCACTTGCATTGCAGAGAGAGACGCGTGCGTGCGTGCGTGCGTGACTGAATTCAGGTGCCCCTGCAACGCAGGTGAGCCCAGCACACCTGATCAGTAATCAGCAGAGAGAGAGAGAGAGAGAGAGAGAGAGAGAGAGAGAAGCGTTAACGCTCCTGTCTGCCACAATTGAAGGGGGTCTTGCCCAGGCTTTTTATTGTATTTTGAAAACAAAACGCCTGTGGTCTCTGAGGCTACTGTACGATTGACAGTAACAAACTTTGAGGGACGCCCACGACATGTCTATTTACTTTAGTCATGACTCATGAGTCTGCATCTCGGATTAAATCAATGGAAGTCAGAAGTTAGTAGAAAAATTAACATGATTGTTAATAGTACAGGTAGTACAGTCAAATCAGACAAATGGAACCCCAAAGATATAAAGCATACCTATTGGTGTTGTTGTGGGTCCCGGTGTGGTAGTTGTGGGCTGTGGAGGTGTAGTAGAGGGACGAGGTGTCGTGGGACTTGGTGTAGAGTTACAAGGTGTTGTGGTACTCGTGGGTCTTGTTGTGGGCGTGGGTCTTGGTGTCGTGGGGACGACGACAGGAGGAAGGCTGGTCTTGGTGTAGGTGGCACTGAATCCCTTGGAGCTCAATGTGTTGTCGCTTTTGAAACGGAGCACCATGGTGTTGCCAGAGGATTCCAGGGGTTTTGGAACATTACCACCACAGAATTTGCCTGCAAGATATTAAAACCTTTCTTAGCATAAAGATGAAATCCAAAAGATGGAGTCGGTTTGGGCAGGGGGAGACTTTATGCAAAAGGCCATATTTGAGTGCCGACATGTTTGTGCAATTCAATTCTACAGGTGTACAATAATATAGGATTAATTTATTATCATTATACTAATAATAATTGCTAATCATCTAGTTCTCAATGGGCCCAAAAACAGGCCTGCGTGAGTTGAAGCCCATGGTCTGTTACATGTTGTGAATGAAGACCAAAGCCTTCTATAATATTTCAACACACACACACACACACACACACACACACACAATCCGAGTCCTACCCATGGTTTCTGAGCCAGCTTTGTGTCCATCAAAGACCTCCACGAAGTCTCCACAGGCCTCGGGAACCAGATCAAAGAAGGTGAACGTCAGTCGAACCTGCTCCCCCTCTGGTACCGTGATGCGCCACTTGTCAAGCACACATGAACAGGAACAAGAACAAAAAATAGATCCATTAGTACACTCGCTGAGTTAATTTAACAAAGGATTTTACTATGAAGGCAGTACACTGCACAACTTCCATGGCGTTAAGGAGCCTAAATACTCTTCAGAACAATACCGTTCCTGAAGAAACAGTGTGGGCTCACTATGTTGGTAGTTATAAATTAGTTAGAATAGTTGGTAATTACATTTTAGCATTCATCAGACTGGATTTCAAACCACAATGGGGTATACAGTATGTAAACAGCAAACAGTGCTTGCTTTGCTGCAACCCATGGAGTCGATTTGAAATCCATTCATC
This sequence comes from Electrona antarctica, assembly GCF_951216825.1. Classification (NCBI taxonomy): domain Eukaryota; kingdom Metazoa; phylum Chordata; class Actinopteri; order Myctophiformes; family Myctophidae; genus Electrona; species Electrona antarctica. Next base: position 24,944,940 of record NC_136809.1, read on the forward strand.
AATATTATGCATTGTCATCTATAAAGAGAGTGCTTTCCGCATTGGATCATGCCAATTATTAGGTGCGTTTGTGTGCATATGAGGACGACCTAGAGAGAGATCCTTGCAACTGGGGATAATGGTTGCATGTTGCAAGGAGATGCGAGTAGTTGCATTGGTGTGGTTTGGCCAGTATCTTTGTTTATTCATACATGTAGTATGCATTTGCTGCTATATGTGTACAGTATGTGTGTATACATAATTATACCTGGTACAGTGCTCCATTCTGATAGTTTTCCTCTGGGTATCCAGGGGTTAGCAGATCCCCACTGTCACCTTCCACAGAACCACCCGCCCCAGCTATTTCTGGAAAAAAGGGTATGAAGGACATCTCAGATCCACAGACATCTCAAGGATACCCACTCCCCTGTCTCCCCCTATTTCACTTTCTCCCTCGCTTCCTCACTCACTCTTTCACTCCCTCCAATCTACCCTACCCCAGCCAGCTCCCCGCTCCCTTTCTCTCTATCCATAATCCATCTCCCCCTCATTCTATTGCTATCCCTCTCTCTCTCCGACTCCATCCCTCCATACCATTCCCTCACTTTCCCCACCCACCCTCACTCTATCGTCTCTTCCCTCCATGTATCAATTCAGCCCGAGTCCTGACACACATCGTAACGACACTGCTCATTTTCTAGGTCATAATAAGCATAGAGAACAAGACATCTGCCATTTATTCAGGGGCAATTTCTGTTGCAATAGAGCACCTGTCTGACATCACTGCCGCTAGAGGGGGCTCCCCCGGGTCACGGCGTAATTCTTTTGTATTGGAATTCTCATAGGGTAAAGTGATACAAAAATAAACTAACCACCTCAGCGATTTTACTCATATGGAGCATCAAATGATGGTGGATAAAGTACTAATTTATCCAAACACAGATGTTGTCAATATAATGAACGACACAGACTCACATACCTGACAAAATCTCTGGATGGTTTGTTTATTTTTGGAACATAATGTTATAATATGACGCAATCTAAAATTTGCCTATGCCAGGTTATAAAGGAAACAACAGGTCAAGTGTACTAATGCATAGTCTGAAAGAGTTTTCCTTTTTGTCTCCACCAGGCCGAAGGCATGGGGAGAGAGTATGTTTTGCACGTCCGTCCGTCCGTCCGTCCGTCCGTCCGTCCGTCCGTGTGTGTGTGTGTGTGTGTGTGTGTGTGTGTGTGTGTGTGTGTGTGTGTCCGTCCGTCTGTTAACAGCTAATCTCCGGCACCGTTAACGTGGTCGATGCCAAATTTTGCACACACACTCCCTGGATTCCAACCTCTTCCCCAAATTTTCCAGAACGGCCTGTTATAGCGCCACCAGGAGGCCGACTTTTGTAAAACACATTTTGTTATATTACTCTTCCAGATTCTGTCCAAAAATCCCGCAATTCACATTGGCCTATTATAGCGCCACCAGGAGGCCACAACCTGACCTGCCCTGGTGGAGACCTGTACCCCGAGGGGCACTTTATCTAGTATTTCCTCCATTTAAAATGTCTTACCTGTTGTGCTTTCCGGAGACACTGATTTGTAATGGGCCTTGAATCCTTTGTCTGTCTTTCTGTCATTGGTGTCAAAGTATACAGTCAGACGGTTTTCCAGGGACACCACCGGTTTAGGCTTATCATAGCCACAGTATTTTCCTATGCAGAAATGCACATATTGTTATATGTTGTTTATTAAATAAATAAATGATACTTGTACAAGTGAAAACAAGTGCATACAACAGTCTTTAAAGTATAAACTTTCCACATGACATGACAGCTGCTGAGTATTTGTAGCGAATCCATCTCTCTTGTATCTTGAACTACAGAACAGTGCAGTGGACCAGGCCTGCTTTGCGACTGACTAGAGCAGGGGTTCTCAACGTTTTTGGCCGGGGACCCCCGGAAATGCTTTGGCAACGTCTCGGGACCCCCGCCCCGCCCCTCCCGACCCCCAATATAAATTGACTGCTACAATAACCTTAAACCATTTTGGGCGGGAACCCCTTTTGGTGTTTTAAGCATTGTTATAATTTAGCTATTTAAAAATAGCAGATCTACAAGCTCATAGCGCGCCACCGAGTGGCGCGCTACGAGCTTGTAGGTCTGCTATTTTTGAAAAATCGTGAAAAAAAAATAAAAAAGCAAAATCTTTTTTTTTTTTTTTTAATAATTTGGGGACCCCCTAAAATAATTTGGCGACCCCCCGAGGGGTCGCGACCCACGGGTTGAGAACCCCTGGACTAGAGGAGTGGAGTGTGTATGGATGGATGGATGGATCGGTCGGAGAGAGAGTAGAGAGTGAATTGAATAAAAGAGTGTCTCATCTCTGGAGACTCTCTGGAGACGAAGGTGTGAAGGTAGGTGAGCAGTCTGGCAAGTTCACATTCACATACTCCACAACCTTTTTTCTCTACTGCCGTGTTGCTCTGTCTGTCTGTCTGAATGTCTGTAGTATATCTATCTATGGTGTGAGATGCTCTCTAAAGGAAGAACAAAAATGTATGTTTCATTTCACATTTGAAACCGGTTAAGAATGGGTGGATTGTATTTGCGATGCGGGTGAGCGGTCTACTCTAGCCAACACCAATGCGGGATGGATTGTATTTAATGGGATGATGGATTTAATATCATCAATTGTATCTGATGTGGGGATCTGTTGTTCCTCTGAATTTAACCACTTTCAATGAGGTGTCACTATTTTGGGCATGTCATTGCCATGTCAATGAACCCCTTTTGGTGTTTTAAGTATTATGTTATACCTTATCTATTGAAAAATAGCAGATGTACAAGCTCATAGCACGGCACCGAGTGCTGCGCTACGAGCTTGTAGATCTGCTACAAAAAACAAAAAAAAGATCGTGAAAATGTGGCACAAATTTATATATTCTTTCAGAGTGAACATTTTTAACTAAAATCTTTGCTTCTGGGGGGGGGGGGGGGGGGGGGGGGGTTCCTGAAACAACATATTTTGAGATGGGGGTCGGAGGCCAATTACATATAGTTTTTGGGGGTCCTTGACATGACAATGTTTGAGAACCACTGACATAGAAACATGAGTTTTTCAGAAAACTGTCAGGATTTAGAAGACATTTGTAGAATCGTCCTCAGGTCTAAATGGGTTAAGGGAATGCCTTTACCAGATGTGTCGTTTGCCTTACCAATAATTCCCAGCGTATCTTTCACTGTGATGAAATCTGCAGTGCAAAGCTTGGTGTCCTCCAAAGCGAACTCTTCAAACCACAGATGGACAACCTGCAAAGCAAACATGCACATGTGTTTTCTCACCTTGAAAAGAATGAATAACGAGAGTTATTGCTAGTTGCTGGCATGAGTGGAAAGGCCAAAGAGGCCGAATGGGTGTGCGGGTGTATGGAGTTTGTATGTACATGTGTATTTGTGTGTGCGTTTCCAATAAGCAGCAAATAAGACAAGAAAGTAAAACCGACTGAGCGAGCAGTGTTTTGATAGAGAGAGATACTGTAGATACAGTATCTGAGGGGACAAGGGGAAGGTGTGAGAAAAACAGTCAGAGGGAGAGGGAGAGGGAGAGAGAGAGAGAGAGAGAGTGCATGAGAGCGAGAGAGAAAGTGAGAGAAGATGATACCCAGTCAATGTGTCAGGAAGGCAGAAAGGCAAGAGGAAAGAAAACAAGGTATTTGTGTTGTCCTGTGGGGGGTTGTGGGTAAGGAAGCCATCTGTCAGCTGAACTGCATTCAGCCAAGCTGTCCTCCATGCTTAACCTGACAGAAGAAACTCTTGCCCTTTGGTTGGCACACTATACCTGTACACACTGCAGCTCCCCACTGCACAGGAACACACTATACCTGTACACACTGCAGCTCCCCACTGCACAGGAACACACTATACCTGTACACACTGCAGCTCCCCACTGCACAGGAACACACTATACCTGTACACACTGCAGCTCCCCACTGCACAGGAACACACTATACCTGTACACTGCAGCTCCCCACTGCACAGGAACACACTATACCTGTACACTGCAGCTCCCCACTGCACAGGAACACACTATACCTGTACACACTGCAGCTCCCCACTGCACAGGAACACACTATACCTGTACACTGCAGCTCCCCACTGCACAGGAACACACTATACCTGTACACTGCAGCTCCCCACTGCACAGGAACACACTATACCTGTACACTGCAGCTCCCCACTGCACAGGAACACACTATACCTGTACACTGCAGCTCCCCACTGCACAGGAACACACTATACCTGTACACACTGCAGCTCCCCACTGCACAGGAACACACTATACCTGTACACTGCAGCTCCCCACTGCACAGGAACACACTATACCTGTACATACTGCAGCTCCCCACTGCACAGGAACACACTATACCTGTACACTGCAGCTCCCCACTGCACAGGAACACACTATACCTGTACACACTGCAGCTCCCCACTGCACAGGAACACACTATACCTGTACACTGCAGCTCCCCACTGCACAGGAACACACTATACCTGTACACACTGCAGCTCCCCACTGCACAGGAACACACTATACCTGTACACACTGCAGCTCCCCACTGCACAGGAACACACTATACCTGTACACACTGCAGCTCTCCACTGCACAGGAACACACTATACCTGTACACACTGCAGCTCCCCACTGCACAGGAACACACTATACCTGTACACTGCAGCTCCCCACTGCACAGGAACACACGTACTGTACTATAAAAGACCTTCTGCAGCAGGGATGTGACTGCTGGTTTGTGTTCATTAATGGAAGGCCCATATGTTGGAATTGTTCCATTAGATGGGGTTTCCAAACATTTAATGTTGTGTCTACCTGGGATGCTAACTTACAAAAATATATTATGAATGTATGACAATATATCATACATTCCCTATTTCAAACATAGCCGATCTTCAAGCCTCCTCAGATATTCCACATTATTTTATTTCATTTAAACACTTTATACCTGGTGTACCTATTTTGGGCAGGTAAATGTGATATTAATGTTTTATCACATTTCTACACTGTATATTAGAACATCAAACTAGCAGTAGTCTACGTCCTTAATACCAACATTGAGAATTGTTTCACTACTCAATAAAGTAGCATAATACCTAATAAAGTTAGGCATTATGCCATGGAGCCCCATACCTATGAAAGTGTACACTCTCAGATGAATTTGTCTTTCACTCTAAATGGAAATTGTACACTCTCAGAATTAGAGACCGGTAAGGGACAAATTGATTAACACTAAGAATCATTCAGCAGGGTAACCCTGGAATCCCTGAGAAGCATTGCTTTAGCCTCCTGCCACCCTGAGTGATGGATAAAGGTTGGATAAGTAAGGGTGAAAGGTTGTGGAACAGTGTTGTTGGTTGATGATTCACTCTACCATGTCAGGCTCCACTGTGATGTGCCACACACAGCTCTTGCCGTCGTCATAGCTGTTGGGGTAGTTCAAGCTGGTGAAGCTTCCAGACTCTCCAGACAGTTCCTGTGGATTGCCACAACCCGAGTCCACCAGGCCTGGAACACAGCCATAGTTTAGTTCAGTGATTACCAATCTGTGAGTTGGGGCCGTGAGGAATGAGGATATTGCAAGTGGGCCCCCAAATAATTGGCAAAACTTAAGGCAGAGGAGTGGATAAGAAGGGGAGAGAGGAGGAGCTGGCTTGGGTACTGCTGCATGCATTATGTTAAACAACACTTTAGTACAGCTGTATGTGTCCCTCACAGAGTTTGATGAGACATAATTACACTGAGGTATGAGACAACATTTTGGTACCATGGCTCAGGTACCATGGCTCAGGCACCCAGACAGCGGTAATCACTGCATGCTTATACCGAGGGTTGGTTCCATTGGTCAGAGACACCACCCAACAAACAATATCTCACCAGATTAAAAAAAAAATACATTAAACAACACTGAAACATATGCTAAATTTGTTGGCTGGCTTTCAAGTTACTGTAGCTTTCAGGTCAGCCTCCCTCAAATTATCGCTATAAATTACCTCCTGCCTTCAATGGTATTGCCAACTAATATGAAGGAAATCTGACAGGACCGTAGGAAACACCCGTTCACTATAGTTGACACAATGACACAAGACTGCAGAGCTGATCAGACCATACAGTAAAATCATGAGTGTAATTTATCAATGCATTACTGTGAGTGTGTGCAATTGGAACCAAATGGACCCTTGTGGGTTCATTTGTACACTGAATGGCACTTCCCACTAAAGTGATGCTCAGCAGACACACTATACAGTAAATACCGTATATAATATAGGAAGGTTTCCAGTTACAGTATATGTGCATCCCCATTCCCCAACTGCAGGATGAGGAAACAGGTGTGTTTACTGTATGTAGTGTGTATGTATAGCACTACAGTATGTGTTTAAATGTTGTGTTGGTAAGCAGGAACAGGTGCAGATAAATGTGTGGCTGTTTTCTTTGTATGCACTCTCTTTTCCTATAGTCTGCCTATCCTCCCACATCTTTCTTTTCATGAAATGTTGACTGGTAGACTGCGGGCCCGACAACTCACTCCCACCCGCTTCGACTGTTATCAATGGACAAGACCGCAGTTATCTCCACTCATGATGGATAAATCACATTGAGCAGTGAGCACTATACACATATAGTATAAAAATCAATCAAGTCAAGTTGATTGAGTTCACACAGACTATAAAAAAATACAATGGCAAACAATATAGTTATAGTTATCTTTATAGTTCTAGTGCTCAGTGGGAATGGCACTTAAGACACATTGAAGAAACCTTGACATTTGCTCTGTACTGTACTGCCAATTTCAATGGCCCTGGGCTGGTAGATACAAAGTATCTGATTAAGTACTTAATTATTAAGTACAACATAAGTAAGTGTAATGCAAAGATAACAGGTAACTGTGCAAAAGTTGAGCCCTATGCCATTATCATTGATGTAAGGAATGTTAAAGATCTATGGTGATAACACTGCCCTTGATCACCATAAATTATAATCTTACCAGATTAGAGGTGACACGCCACAGGTGACATAAGTATAATTGACCCAGATAGGGCCACAATGATTATAAATACATTTAAAGGTATATTCAGTGATTTCACCTAATTCAAATATCACTTCTTTTTTTGTTTTGTTGTGATAATCCTCCCTACTATAGAGTGTGCTGACCATATAAGGAGTTCCTCCCTGTCCCCAGTTGACCCCTGGGGGTCAAAAAACCTTAGGTTTAGTTTTTGGCTAGGTGGCCTTCATCCAATCAGGATAGAGAGGGGCCTTCCGCCAATCATGACCGAGCGGGGGCAGGCCTTGGTGTGCGTGCTGTTGGCCTGTTGCGTGTCCCCCCACTGTATAGTGGGGGGGGACACTTGTTACCGGGGCAGACCGGGGGATTTTCCAAATCGCCCAAATCACTGAATGCTCCTTTAAATATCCATTTAGTAAAAAGACACTAATGCCATGGCACATGGTGGCCAGCAAAAGAATTAAGACAAAGCATTTACTGTAGCTGTGTATTTACTATATGTACAGTAGGCAAGGGTTATACTGAATATGATTGTTGGGTCTTGTTTGTTCATGAAAAATTAATAAAATATATAATATATATATTTTGTTCGGAGTCATCTTATTTTTCTCAGTTAAGTGCTGTTGTGTACATAAAGGATGCTTTAGTGTGTTTTCTTTAATAAAGGTATCCATATTAACTCAAAGTAAAATCTTGTTGATCAAACTAAACAAGTGAAATTGGAAGTTACTAACAAAGGAATGAGGAGAGGAGACACAATTGAGAATGGATCACTATAAAATTGAGGTTGATAAACGGGTACTTTCTCCTGATTGGCAGAAATTTTGCAGCCCTCCTTAAAATGTATTTTCTGTTTATTAAAGAGCTGGAGAGACAGCTAGGAGACCCCTGTAACTTATCAAACACTATAGCAATGATTACTATCAGTCAGAATATACTGCTTTCACCTTTTAACAAAAAAACTCAACTCAACCTTTAAAGCAGAAAAATGTATGGGACACTCACCGTCTTCATCAGTGCTGGAGTCTGCCTTCTCATTGAAGTATATAACTATCAGGCCAATGCAGGCTGCGGTCATGGCCACAAACAGAAAGATGAGGACCTTCTCCAGGGTGCTTAGACCCCTGGATCCCATGTTGGCAAGATGTGTGAGCCAAAGTGAGGCTTGGTCAGCTTTCTTTCAGCCAACTTATGTTGAAGATCATAGCAGAGTGGAAGGTACTGGTATATACCTGAACTTTGACAGCAAGGGATGGACCTTGAACTCTCCTTGAACGGATGGCAACGCAGCGCAACACAAGTGAAAACGGACTCTGTCTCCTTTAGAGATCATTGTGGATGGCGCGTCTGCTGTAAGGGGGCAATAGCAGCATGCAAGCAATAAGTCATACATATGATATACTGTAGTATCATGCTCTTGTAGTCATGCCACTAGAGGTGAACTTGGATTGAAGTGTTTGCAGGAAAGAAGTAACATGCCAATTGATAGCTTTGTGGTTAAGACCCCAACATGCCCCCCTTATGGTCTGGGATTGAATTCTACCAAAGCCCCCTTGTAGTTCTCTAACTCAGTTTCGCTCCTCTGCCTTTCTGCCAATAAACAAAAAAGCCCATTTCCCAGATCCATCCATTTTTCCAGATCCATCATCATTACTCAACATCCTTTCTGGTCAGTGCCATTTCATTTGCCGCTTTAGTAACAGGTACGGTCGCCCCTTTTCCATCTCGCCCCACTACTCTACCTAGCTGTAAATAAAAAACATAAATTCATGTTGGTGATTATATAAAAGGTATTATTAAAGGACCAAGCAGCAGGACTTGGTCCTTTATAGTTTGTCATTTTTTTCTTCTTCTCCTCCTACCGCCAAAAATACCAATTCTGGCTGAACCATGCAGTCGGTTTTCGTGAAACTTGGAAATATGGTAGAGGGACATGCCAAACGGTGAGGATGCGAAGCCCACAACCATTGGCCAAAGGGTGGCGCTATAGCACTCAATTGAAAATGCAAACTTAGCATAGCTCATGAACCGTTTCGTGCTCTTACTTTTGACCTCTGACCTCTAGATCAACCGCCATTTTGAATTATATGAATATCAGTTAAAATGCATCTCCTCCCTCCCAGGAGGAAAAAAGGAAGGTTTTATGAGCCAATGAATATTGCAGTGTTGTGAAAATTCTTCTTTTTCCCCTAATACATACATACATGCAGTATGTCATATGCTTTTGCAACTGTACAGTATGGTAGAGGGTCATGCCAAATAGCACTTAAACCAGTCTTACTCCAATTGGTCAAAGGGGGGCGCTATGGCTCTCTCCGAGAACTAAATAAAGGTTGAAATGAAAAAAGTGGTAGAGCTCTTGCCACAAGGTCATGGGTTCAAATCCGGGCACTCAGTGTATAAGTCTTCAAGAACCCTGCCCCCCACTATAAAATAACGACCCTGTCACAATTCCATGGTCTTTTGCTCAAGTGTAGTCTTCCCTGTTTCTATGGCTTATTGTGCATATTATTCTTATTGCCTTCCTGCTTGGTCCTGCCTTATCGCTGCTTGCAGCAATTCTTTTCTAGTATTCATTTATAATTAAGTTTACTTTGTATATCCATGGGCATAATAGCATCATGATGCCATTACAAAACATGGGCTACTAACTTAATTAAGCAGTCACCGTCTCTGTCTCATGTTGTTCTTACAGAGTATAGAGATCGACTACTATACAATCAAATAAATCTGTATACAAGATCATTTCAGGGATGGAGGGATATACTACATTTGAAAATATAGTTTTTGCACTCTAAATCATATACCGGTAGTCTTGAAACCAGATTAGTTTATTTGAGTTCACAACATAACTATTCACTCGAATCTCATTTCGAAACATGAATTATAGAGTATCCAAAGGTTAATTGAGTATTTCCTTTAGCATATTGACTCTTGACTACTGTAGCATTAAGTGCTGGAATTCTTGATTAATGAGAAAAATAATTGAGGGAAGCACAGGGAGAAGTTTCACGTGAGCCTTCAAGCCAGTGCAATACATTATTAATAGATAGTCGAGGGCCTTTCCCTGCACGTTTCCTAGAAAACGTTAAGTTATTGGAGATAATTTGTTTAGCTCTTAGAGTCTGTAAACATGGTCTTTGGTCCCAATCAGAGTGATAAGCTATCTAAACAGATAACCAATGTGCAAACTATTAATGACTAACACCCTGTACTGAAGGCCTTTAAAATTATTAGTTTGCATTGCACAGTGTGCTATTTCCGAACGCGCTGTCTTTGACCTTAATAGTTCTCCAGGGGGCATGATTGTCGATAACAGTATAGAAGAAGTTCCATGCGTCTTCAACAGATGGTATTCATTTGAGCGGTTTGAGCCTGTCTATGTCGGAGGCGAGATATTTTAATCTTCCAAACACACAATGATTATAGAATGAATGCCATATATAATTCTGTCAGCATGGGAGACAGGAATCCAGACCAGTCTAATAGAGATTTGGGCATATTAGTACTAGTAGCCTGACCAGTTTGTTTTGGGAAGTCTGGCCTATGCAAATTATACATGAATTTCTTGATGTTGTTCTCGATCCAATCATTGAAGGCTGATTGATACACGGGCGAACACGTGGAAGACTTATGCAAAGGCAAAAATGTAACGGCATGTTATGTAGACACATCCTATAGCGTGTAGTCTCAATCAATGTACAGATTATACTTTTTAGTATCTATAGGTTATTTATTTACCTATGATCCTAGATCACTATTTCTATGCATTTGATGTATTACCTTGTATTCGCCTAAATTGTATGAAGCAAATGGTCCGGCCAGCCTGGAATCAAACCAGGAACTTGCTGTCAGGCTGTAAAGCTCTGTTTGGTTTTCACATAGCCTTTTCGTACTCCAGTTTTAGGTGATAAACAGATGTGTTTGGGTGAACGGGGAATCACTTATCACCACAGCGTGACGTCATGTTATAGATTTCGGTGGTCACCTTAAAACTGGGGTACTATGAATAGGCCTTAATGGCCCTAGTATGCTTTCTTGAGGAACCCCGCAGCTCACTGGGATGGACGAGGACATGGTTCTGTTGATGTCAACTACTTGTTTTCTTTCCTCAAGGTAGGATTTCATCCAGTTTAATGATGTGCTATCCAAACCAATCGCCTTCAGCTTATTCAGTAGAATTGAATTATTTACAGTGCTTTTTGGAGGTCCAGCATGACCATGCCACAGAATTTCCCAGAGTCTACCTCGCATTTGATGTAGTCGGTCAAATACAGTAGGCATGTGTCAATGGAGTGGGATGTTCTGAAGCCAGAATGGAACTCAAACAGCAGCTTACACTCGCCGAAATAGCTGTTGATTTGTTCGTGAATTAATCTCTCTTTGAGATGGAACAAAGGATGGAAACGGGGCGGTAGTTGCCAGGTTCTAATTTATTTTTTTTATACAGAGGGATTACTCTCGCCATCTTGAATTCTTGTGGGACGTGGCACTGACTGATGTTTTTCTAGCAATTTTTACAGGTTTGAATGAGACTTTTTGAGCCCCTATATTTTCTCATAGAGCTTGGATGTGGTCTGAACCATAAATACCTGAATGTGGGGGTAGTTTGGTGAAAAAACTGCTATTGCCACAACCAATTTGTCGGTAATGAGCGAACCACTTGAAATAATGCAGTTGTTTTAGTGTCTCCCACAATTTTTGTGGGTGGCTTGTTTGCCTCAATGTTCTCATATAATATCTGCTTCTGCTGTGATGACCTTTAACAACTCATGTTTCACGCTATAAAGCACAACCATAAAGTGTGGAAATCATTTGCCTCATTAGCATCTGAATTAAGCCTGATTCATACTGCGTCACACGATGATGCACTGTATTTGCACGCCGCAAATACAGTAGTAGACCTACAAGTTCACAACGTGTCGCTTCAACATCCGCAGTTCGGAATAAACTTTTATTCATTATTATGCCTGAGGATAAAATGCTGCATATCAGCGGTCCAGCAATATACAATTGTACAGGTTCACAGCTAAGCCTGTCAGTACTTTGTTTTGTTGCTGACCCGACTGGAATGCCATTTAGACATAATCATAGGCATCTGTCGCAATCACTGTGGAGTGTGCAGGCGAAGAGATATGGCCATGAGATGATGTCTGAATCGACTGACGCAGAAAATGTACCAGCAGCCGAGAAGGAAAATGGAGGGCATGCATTATGTACACATACTGTACACCTTATAAACACATGTGCACACATGGTACACGCCTCATGCTCACATATCACATCATGTATCATCATATGTATCATGCTAACTAGATTATTAGTTGCCAGGCACATATAGTATGTTCACATAAGCACAAATACATGCACACCAATCTGGGAACCCATTCGGTGTGTACTTTGTAGAAACAGGAAGTCAGGTGCTTCTGTGTTTTTTCCTACGAACAACAACACTACATGTTTATGGCAGAGTTGCTGACAGTGACATATTTCACTGTTAGCAGAATCTGTCTTGAGTGATTACATGCACACGGATGCGCATGCACAGTCATGCAGTACAGTGGTTTATAGATACAGTAGAGAGGTCTATAGATGCAGTACAGTGGTCTAGATACAGTACAGTGGTCTGGTCTCATACAGATATAGATGCAGTACAGTGGTCTAGATGCAGTACAGTGGTCTGGTCTCATACAGATATAGATGCAGTACAGTAGTCTAGATACAGTACAGTGGTCTGGTCTCATACAGATATAGATGCAGTACAGTAGTCTAGATACAGTACAGTGGTCTGGTCTCATACAGATATAGATGCAGTACAGTGGTCTAGATGCAGTACAGTGGTCTGGTCTCATACAGATATAGATGCAGTACAGTAGTCTAGATACAGTACAGTGGTCTGGTCTCATACAGATATAGATGCAGTACAGTGGTCTAGATGCAGTACAGTGGTCTGGTCTCATACAGATATAGATGCAGTACAGTGGTCTGGTCTCATACAGATATAGATGCAGTACAGTGGTCTAGATACAGTACAGTGGTCTTGTCTCATACAGATATAGATGCAGTACAGTGGTCTAGATACAGTACAGTGGTCTGGTCTCATACAGATATAGATGCAGTACAGTGGTCTAGATACAGTACAGTGGTCTGGTCTCATACAGATATAGATGCAGTACAGTGGTCTAGATGCAGTACAGTGGTCTGGTCTCATACAGATATAGATGCAGTACAGTGGTCTGGTCTCATACAGATATAGATGCAGTACAGTGGTCTAGATACAGTACAGTGGTCTTGTCTCATACAGATATAGATGCAGTACAGTGGTCTAGATACAGTACAGTGGTCTGGTCTCATACAGATGTAGATACAGTACAGTGGTCTGGTCTCATACAGATGTAGATACAGTACAGTGGTCTGGTCTCATACAGATGTAGATACAGTACAGTGGTCTGGTCTCATACAGATGTAGATGCAGTACAGTGGTCTGGTCTCATACAGATATAGATGCAGTACAGTGGTCTGGTCTCATACAGATATAGATGCAGTACAGTGGTCTAGATACAGTACAGTGGTCTTGTCTCATACAGATATAGATGCAGTACAGTGGTCTAGATACAGTACAGTGGTCTGGTCTCATACAGATGTAGATACAGTACAGTGGTCTGGTCTCATACAGATGTAGATACAGTACAGTGGTCTGGTCTCATACAGATGTAGATACAGTACAGTGGTCTGGTCTCATACAGATGTAGATGCAGTACAGTGGTCTGGTCTCATACAGATATAGATGCAGTACAGTGGTCTAGATACAGTACAGTGGTCTAGATACAGTACACTGGTCTGGTCTCATACAGATATAGATGCAGTACAGTGGTCTGGTCTCATACAGATATAGATGCAGTACAGTGGTCTAGATACAGTACAGTGTCTTGTGCGACTAGATGGTCAGACAATGGTCTAGATACAGTATTGGTATCTAGATGCAGAACAGTGGTCTCATACAGATATAGATACAGTAAAGTGATCTAATTTTTTACAATGGGCGGAAATTACACATTTGTACTGCGTGTATAAAACTGCATGGTTCTTGCCCAAAACGGCATTACCATAAATGTGGCATGTCTGTATAGGGGAGGCTTGTATATAATATATCATGTCTGTATAGGGGAGGCTTGTAGGTATTCATGTAATCCATTCCATTCACATTATATTGAAGTGACAGCTAAAGAGACCTTTTGGAAAATGGCTATGGCCGTTTTTCCCTCGCCAAAATGTAGTAAAACTTTGAATCAATTAGGTATTTACCCCCACCTTCCCGACATGGTGGCATGACAAGGTTGGTCCCAAACGGTATCTCTATCTTTGGTCCGACCAAAATACATTTTTGTCGACAAAATCAACTGTAGGCTACATTTAGTCGACTAAAATCTTATGATATTTAGTCGACTAAAACTAGACTAGACGACTATACTAAAAACAATCAAAATGTGCTGTCAAAGTCAACCCTGTAATGGAGGACTGGAGGAAGTAGTTGCAGCTTTGCTCCAGTAGAGAGCGTGCAAGCTGTTCCAGTTACACCTGAAGGCACAGTTAGGTCAAATGGTCTATGCAAATTTGCCTTTGAAGTGAAGTCCAAATAATGTGTATGCTATTAGTTTTACCTCAGATAAACACAGCAAAAATTTAACAAAAAAATAGTTGAGAACATGTCAAATGTGCATTGCATGTACTGTAGCTGCTTCCTTTTTTGTGTTTATTTTTGCACATATGGAGGAAAGGGGAGCAGGGGGGGATTGGGTTAATCGATACTGATACCGCACCATGCGCGGCAAATGGACACAATTGAGCTGTTCTACAAAGGAGCTTTTTAAGGCAAATATGAGCTGACTGCGCATGCCATCATGTGAGGAAAATAGATTTCTCTTTTTAAGGGGATTGAGCAGTCCATTCCCCTGAGAGGTTTTCAACTGGAAGGCGGAGAGGGCGATAGCAGAGGAGAGAGGCCTCTGGCAGTATTCATTTTAGGATAGAGACGTGCATGTGTGCATCGAAAGACCCATTTGACCACCACAGACTGGGCACAGCATAACTA
The DNA here is from genome assembly GCF_951216825.1 of Electrona antarctica. Classification (NCBI taxonomy): domain Eukaryota; kingdom Metazoa; phylum Chordata; class Actinopteri; order Myctophiformes; family Myctophidae; genus Electrona; species Electrona antarctica. The sequence goes on from NC_136809.1 coordinate 24,960,074, forward strand.
TTAAAAATACTGAATGAACTTGCACTGTATATTTGGTCTGGCTCTGAGACCATGTGCTTCATGTTCTGCTACACTATTCTATCAAATAATGTCAACAAAAATACCAAAAGATAAGCTTTCGACCCTATGTAGGCTATTTTGATTGATTGATTGAAAATTGTATTAACAGTTTGCAGAATTACAGTACATTTCAAGCACAAACTCAATACAAAGGCTGTTAACTGTGAGTGGACGACCCAATTAAGCATTACACTTGTTTACAACAGGGTCCACCATGTTCAAATCATCAAAACATTTAGAGACGTACAAATAGACACTTCTATATAGACAAAGAACAGTACAGGAATTCATCATAATGGAGGTAAAAAGGGAAAAGAAACATATACAGTGAGGGAAAAAAGGGGGGGGGATTCAGATTTTACGGGGGCCAGTTTCGAATTGCAGCCATCCGTAGGTGCCCTTTGAGAGCGGTTTTGAAGGAGTCAAGGGATTCGCATGTCTTAATGACTGTTGGTAGGGCGTTCCACATTTTGGTGGCATAGGAGCGAAAAGAATTTAGTCCCTTGTTTGTGCCGAATCTGGGTTGAACATGATTCACTACCTCACTACGCTGTCCATTTTATGCCTTACCATTGTTTATTTAACCGTTTTCTGTTAATGTCGTCTCTCGGGATCATGCATCGATCCAAATTTCCCAGTGGAGATGATAAAGCCTGCATGTCCTTGCACCTCCCAATAAGACACTGTGCACACAGTCTCTACACAGCATCAGTATGGCTCTAGTTATGCTGAGGTCCATTAGCCAATCTGGGGAATCATCTCTAACACGGTTTCCCTCTGGTACCATAGGAACTTAAGCCTCTAGTAAAACCACAGACTCTAACACAGCCCAAACAGCCCAGTAAGATAGTAGGCAAATAGGCTCCAAGGACGTTTCTGGTTTCTCGTCACAAACTTTGAATGAAAGTGAAGTAAAGAATTGAGACCCAATCGCAAAGGTTTTAGTCCCATATTAACACACAAATACTCAGCCCTTTTCAAATTTATTTTTAAATGTACATTTTTGAGGGGCGGAGCTATTAGTATAGATCTTCGTCTTACACAACATTAAATTCACATTGACAATGAATGGAGAATTTACATCATACTGTATGTGGACGAGCAAATCGTCTATTTTTGTCCTACAAAGATTCAATTCCCATTGATAATCAATGGAGAATTTACATCATATGGTGTATGAGCAAATCTGTATATTTGTCCTACACAAAGATTACATTCCCATTGACAATTAATGAAGAATTTACGTCATATGTGTCTGAGCAAATAGACATGTTATGTCATGATGATGTACGATGATAATTACTTCACACAGGTGTGATTTTTATTTTTATTTAGGGGTCTTAACAGGACATTTTCTCATTTTACTTTCTATTATCTGCACGGTATGTGAAAATGACAGGATAGAAGACTTACTTTATAAAGCTGCTGTAAGGACCCAGGTCTTGTGTATGAGACTTCCACCACAGGTATGGAAGAATGGAGGAATGTGGGTTCTGGATAGATAGTTGGCCAGTTAGACCTGACCTGAAACACATCACATCGTGATGAGGGAGTGCAGTCTGCAGAGTAATAGAGAGACTAACAGAAAATGATTGCATTGTTGTCATTAAAGATGATATATTTGCTCTGAAGGAACTCATTTCATTTTATCACAGCGTGGGTAATTACAGCACTAAAAGGTCTGCATAACAGTTGCTGCTCCATCACTTACTGTGCATAACACGTTTTGACCACAAATGTGTTCTTTGTGAGTTGAGTTAATTACAATGACCCAAAGACCTTCGTTGAACATTCCACATAACATGAACAAGAGAATGATACAATACATATATGAAATAAAAACCTAATGCAAATAATCTACACAATGTACACATGCATGTAACTGAACCAGTGGCGTGCACAGACATTTAGAGGGGCAGGTGCTCAAGGAAAAAAAAGGGCACCTTGTGCAGCGCGTGGAACCGGCCGGTTGCCTGAATAGTGTGGGATTTATAGATTCTGGGGACTAAATAATATATTAGAAGCTTTTTATTAAGAATTGATCAATGTCACCATGGTCCACATACTATACAGTGTACACTGTACAAAAAAAATAAAAAATAAAAATAAAAGTTTTTTTGTTTTTTTTCAAAAGGGCACATTGCCAAAAGGGCAGGGGGTGCTCTAGCACCCCCTAGTGTCTATCTGTGCACGCCACTGAACTGAACCCACTAATCATATTGTCACCAAAAGGTCTCACCAGTCCTGCATATATTTACCCTCCCCTGTGGTCATTGACCAAGTCAGTATTTAGACAAAAGGTGTCCTCATTCAGGCCTCCAGGTTGCAGTGTATGGAGGGTATATCCAATACACGGAAATAAAAGGGAACTATGCCATGTTCACCTACAAACATACATGATGTACATGCAAGTGGATGTATACATTCTCAAATAATTATGATATCATGTAATATACTGTACATACTAAAATAAAAAATCACACCCGTGTGAACTGAGTGGTGTAAGGTCTTATATAGACTGATCAGCTGTGGTCTGACATAATGTCTGACGTAATGAAATCACACCCGTGTGAACTGGGTGACCATAGCAACCATGCTCATTTTTTGGTACGAACAGACAGACAGACAAACTAACAAAGCCAGTTGTAGGAGTGGTTTACACCACTCAAAAAATATTATATATATACAGTATATATATATACACACACACACACACACACACACACACACACACACACACACACACACACAGTAAATACATACATACAAAATAGTCATCAAGAATCATACGTAAGCAACGAACCTAACAGAACCCTCCTACCACTGCAACTTGGACGTTTAATGAGGACTAACCACATCTAGGCTATCTAACTAGTAGCCTCGGAAACCCAGACGTTTTTTTTTTCAGGGAGAAAAAAAAAGTCTGGGTCCGAGTCCACTTCAATTCGGCATAGAGTAGTGCAAACATCACTCACTCTCTGCTGATTTCTGATCGTCTGCACCTTTGTTAAATTGACACACACGCACACATATACACACACACACTCCTCTCTCTCTCTGTTGCTCTAATTAATTAGTGTCATGTCTAGCAGCTGCGCATAGTTTCTGCCGGCGGATCCTGCTGGGAGCTGCCTATGCCATAAAAAGCATAAGTGAGTTCCAGGCTATCTATCTAGTATGTATCTATCTCTCTTTTCTATAAATGCGCTACGTCTGTAATACACGTATACTCGAGAACCGTTGGCCCCACCGACTTCAAATTTGACACATGCGTTCCACACCACCACAGGGAGTGCTGTGCCCGGTTTTGAGTCGGTGGGACACACCGTTGTCCAGAACCAGCACAAAAGCCTCTGCCCGGGCTCAGGACAGGGCCCCTGCCCAGGCTCTGGGCCCCTGCCCAGGCTCTGGACAGGGCCCAAATTAGCCAATTGATCACACCTGATCACCCCTAGATCTCCATATATGGAGGTGGCCTGTACTGACATCACACATAGACTCCATATTTGGCCATGCCTGACAAAGAACTCCATATATGGGCATAAAAGGGACACAGACATAACTGGTTGGAAAAGTTGGAAATGCATTTCCAACTTGCATCGTTCCAAAGTAGGCCAGTGCCCAACAGGCACCACTAGTGATTATTAATATAGCATAACATAACAATTGTGCTATTTAATTACACAGTTGATGGTGCAGCTCTAAAAAGAAAACATTTCAAAGCAAATTTACCCTGCTGCAAGCCAACTTTCACTCATCTCCCAGACTAGGCTTTGTGGGGTCATCCCTATGTTCCCCAGGTTCTATGTTCCCCACTTACCTTAGGGTTTAGGGTTAGCGTTACAGGTTTCTGGTTTAAGGACTTCAGTGTTTTGTACTACAATTGTATGTATAAGTACAGAACAAAGAATGTTTGTTTTTGCCATCTTTGTTGAAGAGTCTGAGCAATTATGTTTTAGTTTATTTTATGCCAGTGTTAATTTTTTGTTGGCTAAGACCAGATAGTTTAAGTAGCCTAGGCAGGCCTAAAGTTCAATGGATTGTTCAAAGACTGAGCTTAAATCAGAATTTGCTACTAAAAGTGACACTAAGACTAAGTTGCTAAAATACTACGGCTTTGTGCTGGTATCCAAGGTACTTCCCCATCAGAATGTGTTCCTCCTCATATATAATGCATTGTATTGAGTGGGGAACACATTCTGACAGGCATACACAATGTGGCATACATCTGGACCCATTTAAGCAGTGCTATACTGTATATTGGAGAGGAAATACATTGTGACAGGGATAAATACCTTGGCACAACACTGGTCCTAATTCAAATGAGATTTCATGGACTGTGATATAGTCTGTGACAGTTCTCAATGGCCCACTTCACGTTGTTGCTTTTTAACCGTTCACTGTCTAAACTAAATAGATCAATTGAACCATTTGAATAATGAATAGTCGAAGGCAAACTCAATGTGGAAATCTATTTCCTGTATAAGCCTGCTGTTCAGCACAGAGGCAGAAAAACTGCCTGAGGACAACAGATGCAGTGATGCTGCCATGCAGAGGTGATGCTGCCATGCAGAGGTGATGCTTCCAGTGATCATTGGAAGCACTACGTTCATGTCCTCTATACTGTCTCAGGCTCTCCCCTGCTCTGGGCAGGAGGCTGTGTTGAAAAATAAAAACACTCGGCAGAGTCCATCTATAAAACTATTTTTGCCCCGGGGCCAGCTGGACCCCATTACTGGGCAAAGAATCTGTAAAGAATTGAGGTGACAGTCGGCCAGCAGGGAAAGTGTGCTCTCAGTACATCAATTCACAGTGTTGTTTCACACACATCTACACACGGGAGGCAGAGGGGATATTGAGGACACTTTGATGAAGGAGATGGGGCTAGTATATCTCTCTATTTCTCGTGATTTCATTTCATGCTGCATCTTCAAGCTAAATCCTCGTGCACTTGTGCCCAGTTATTTTGCAGCAAGGTACAAGTGATATGAAACAGTAGGCCTACAGTATGTATAAGTTGTTGGGTGGTTGGAGGGAGTTGGAGAGCAGCTTATACAGTATGAATCCCCGGACCAAATGCAGATATTTGTGTGATGAAAGTGAACAAAAAAGACTGCAGAGTGGCATGGCATTTAGCTCGTCACCAACGGTATATGGACAGTATATGTACAACTTTCAGCAGTAAAATTTTAAATCTTTTGAATTAGAAAAGGTCACAGAAGACTTCTGTACCTATGGGGATGTCGTCCCAGGGGTTGGGTGGGGTTGGTGGCTCAGTGGGAGCTGGCTGGTCAGGGTCTGTGCTCCAGTAGGCCCTGAAACCTTTGGCCTCTGTGAAAAAGTCTGCATGGAAACGCATCAGCAGCCTGTTGCCCTGGGTCTGTATGGGTGCAGGAAGAGTAGTACCACAGAATGGACCTGTAAATGAGATATACAAAATCAAGTATACAACTGTATGGTTTGGGCATAACTGTTCTGCTGTTTCCTTTTCTGATGTTATATCAAAGTTAAAATCTTTATCACATTTGGTTCATCACATTGTAACAAAGACATTATCATGTGTTAGGACCTGTCATTCTCCCGACTCATTTCTTCGGGTCCTTGATTGTGATAGTGATTGTTGTCACTGTCATAATGATGTTGTAATATACTGCACCACATCTTACCATGCTTTTTGAAGTTCAGGGTGATGTTCTTCCCAACAGGAACCACAATGTTCCACGTGCATTCTACGTTGACCGTGTAGTTCATTGGCCAGTTCTGGGACTTTATCACTCTGTTTTCTGCAGTAGTGGCCATGCCACAGCCTAGCTCTGGTCCATAGCCTTACTGCTTTGTGGACCAGAGCTAGCCACAGCCCTGGATCTCTGAAATGCATGGTGACACAGAGAGAGACCTTGAGCAAGGCACTAAACTGCATGCTCCAGTGAAGATGCTCAGTGGCAAGCAGTATAAAGCTCCATTCATACTTGTGGACAGAAAATAGCAGATCTACAGGTATATAAGCTCACAACGCTGTTGCATCAACATTTCACATTGTGAGCTTATAAATCATCTATTTTCGGTACGCCATCGTACAATGGAGCATAAATTAGACAAAATACTGTGGTTGTACAGACAAGCTCCTGGGTGTGAATGTGTGTAAATGTAATGAGTGTGAAGCCCTGGATAAGACAAACGGAAATGAAAGTGAGAAAAACTGATAGGCAGGCAGGCAAACACACAAATAATAGGCGTGTGTGTGTGTGTGTGTGTGTGTGTGTGTGTGTGTGTGTGTGTGTGTGTGTGTGTGTGTGCGTATCACAACAAATATGCCAGATGCACGTACCTAAAGTATGCCCGGAATATTCTGTATATATCTCTAATGATATTAGTGCAGATGACTTGCAGGATCTGAACCTTTACCTTTGGGAGTTATTAGTGTATCTTAATTAAGAAGTAAGTGTGAGTGGATGTGCGGCACATACGGCAGACGGTTGATTCGTGTCAGCTCTTGGCCCATTTGCTCCATGAGTAGAGAGGTTAGAACTACTGCTGGCTCTGTAACTCAACGGCAGAATGTATTTTTAATGAATACCGTTTGCTTCATATTCATAGAGCTTTTTTGGATGGGTTGATGTTCACATGAGGCAGCGCCAGTGTCATACAGTTGGAGGCCATCGATATTGTCCTTTTCTTTTTGCTGAGGTTTGCGTGATCTGCGCAAAAGGACAGTTAACCCATTTTAGCTATTGAAAAATAGCAGATCTACAAGCTCATAGCGCGCCACCGAGTGGCGCGCTACGAGCTTGTAGGTCTGCTATTTTTGAAAAATCGTGAAAATATTTATTTCAAAAAACTGGAGGATTTAGAAGGATTTTTAAAAATGTTGAGGTCAGGCCTAAATGGGTCGAATGATAAGGGACAATATCGGTGGCACCCAACTGTATATTATCTGCTCTGCTGTTTTCCTGTCATTCCATATTCTGCTATTGAATTAGAAATGCTTTCATGAAAACACCTTTGAAGATTAGACCCGGCACTCAAGCTTATTATCCAAATTCACTACATATTCATAGATTCAAGACTTGGGGCATTGACTTTCACAGTGGTGGAAAGTAACTATAAGTACATTTACTCAAATACTGTACTTAAGTACAATGTTGCGGTATTTTTACTTTAGTATTTCCAATTGTCAATAG
>NC_136809.1:24972314-25152314 GCF_951216825.1 Electrona antarctica
ACATCAGTCATTAAAAAAAATGTTTTTTTAACGGTTTTCTTAGTTTTAAGGGTAACTGTTGTATAATTGCAATATTACACTCGAGGGGGTGGTTTAACCACCCCCTTAACTTCTGCGTTGCTTTCAGAACTCGCCCTGCGGGCTCGTTCCTGTAGCATCGCAGGCGTGCATTAATGACGTTAAACCACCCCCTCTCGTGTAATATTGCTTAAGTAACCAGACTTTCAGGGATCTCGATCAGCCTGCTGATAAGTCTGGTGACATTCTAATTCTGTGCGGGCTAGAGCCCGCACAGAATTAGAATGTCTAGCCACTAGAGAAGTGATTCACAACCTTTTTAAAGGTCACAGACCCCCAATTTACATTAGGCCACGGGCAGCCATTTTACATATAATCTCTAGGACCCCACTCTATCGTAAAATCAATTAACGTCAATTGTCAATTAACTCTGAGAGTGTATCCATGGCATTATTGTATACAGTGTACACTGTATGAACAACAGTGAACACGCCTTCCCTATTTCCCTGTGTTCTGGGAAGAGTGGATGGATGCCCCTCTCTCTCTCTCTCTCTCTGCCTCATATTGGCGAGCTCAGCAGCCAATAAAGTTATATCAGCTTCTCTGCAGCCTCTGAAGTGAATAATAAGGAGTGGTAATTTACAGTCTGCTGACTAGCTCCACTAAAGAGAGATCTTAATCACCAGTTCTGTAGCTGAAATAGGCGCGCTTGCACACACACACACACACACACACACACACACACACACACACACACACACACACACACACACACACACACACACACACACACACACACACACACACACACACACACACACACACACACACACACACACACACACACACACACACACACACACACACACACACACACACACACACACACACACACACACACACACTATAGTGTAGATTGGGGTCCACTTGTACAATGCACCGCTAGGACTGAGTGAGGCAGATATCTGCACTGACCTACCCAGTCAAATACTGGCAACTACACTTTGCCGGGGGTAAATGACACAAAATCGAATAAGCATTTATTACAATGATTTGCATTGTGTTAAAACAATGAGATACACATTTTTTGTCCACTCATAATTCCGACATCCCACAGTTAGTGATGGGACAGTGAGGTTAGGATTAGGGATAGGGTTAGTTATAATGGGGCCAGTCGGACCAACGGGACGGAATCATTGGACGTCGGAATAACTCACCTAGTGTTTTGTAGATATCTGAGATGATCAGCTTGTCCTTTGCACACTGTCCAGCCTCTCCTGTGATGGATATTGTGTTGTGCATTTGGAAATCCAAGAGACTGTACGACGTACCGCAGCAACAATCTGTCAAATGGGGACAGCGTATGTTTTGTATGTATTAGGGAACTATTTTTTAATCTGGCGTCATTAAGTTGTTAAAAGCATACATAGCAAGCTCAGTTCAAAAACCTGCACACCAATGTGTGAGATTTCAAACTTTTCTGTATTCATGCAAGACAAATGGGCCTCATTGACCAATCATTCTTAAGAAATAATGTCTTCTTAAAGGCGTAGTGATGCTAAGATATGTATATAGGTATAGGTTAGAAATAATCCGCTGGCTTTTCCCCATGTCTCTCTGTCACTTTGTTTACAAACAAAATTCACGTGCAGGAAGTCAGACTTTGAGACCCCATAGCCTGGAGGGATGCGATGCTCTGATTGGTTCAGAAACTTCAGAGCCAGCGTTTCAAGCTAAAACTTAAAAATAAAATGTCCACCCTTTCCGACATACACGGAAGACCCACTTACACGGTACCGTATTCTGACATTATGCTGTTCAACAATACACATTCATTGTATTTATGCTGTATTGTATGTTGACATTTGGATTCTCAGTCCCACAGAAGGTGCACATTCTGCTGTGACATGTGAATCTAACATACCTGTCTTTACCTATGCAGATGCTGTAATTGGGACGCTGCCTTGATTGCCTGAAGAGTGCTCTGATTGATTGCTTTAGGGGGAGCGTCTTGGGTGTTGCTAAATGCATGTGATTTGCTAACTGCTTAGCCAGGGGTGGAGTCAGGAGTCTATATAAAGGGGAAATGGTTCAGTAGAGGGTAGGCTGCCATGGGGAGAGGTTGACTCCAGTACCTCTCTGTTAAGTTATGTTCTTTGAGTTATTTTCTTCACTTATGTTGTCCAGGCCTGGAACTTATTAAACGTATCTTTCACCTGCAAGTCTGCCTCATGTCCATGTCATTTTTAAGGTTTTATTACTGACAAACAGCCGATCTACAACATACCAAGTATAGAAGATGCTTTAACAGTGCACTAGACTAATTAACATTCACAGCAATGGAAAAGGCAAGCAAAAGCATAATAAATTCCAATTCTCAGCAACTGAAGTGAAACAATAAGAAGAGCAAAGAGTTATTATATTATTCATTATAACCAGGGTCTGTGAGCAGGCCGAGCCGAGTCAAGTGCTCAAAGTGATTAAAATTTCATATCTGTCCAAGTCCAGGGTCTATTTGTGCAAGTTCTCATCTCAAATTTTTAATGGAGCTCATTTTTTATTCATGGGTCCACATAGTTGATATAGAGTTGATTTATTAATATATTCATATATTTCATTTATCCACAAATAGTTGATATAAGTAGATGTTGCTCAAACAAAGCCCACAGCCAAACAGTATAATTCAACCTCATGTGAGGAACACAGAGCCTGTAAACATTTGAGATATACGCTCTTTAACAATATGTGTAACTTATTCTGGCATGTTGAGAAGAGGATAAGCATTGGCATATGTATCATGCTAAACTAAAGTAGTAGGTTTAAAACTACAATTTGTGACTTTGATGTCCTACCTGGGATTCAAACCCTGGTCCCTTGCACAAGCACCAACAGTGAACAGTAAGACAGGAAGCTTGTAAGTTGTTTGAGCAGGATATATTGTGCTTGGAGCTTCATGCAATACTACTAGTCAAGTCAACTAGTAGTGGTCCATACAGAAGAGCAGGTAGACAACCACAACCACAGCAGTTATGCTATAGTTATGCAGCTATGGATTTCAGCTTTATGGTTAGAGTGTTACCATAATGTTTTTAAGGCACAGATAAACAATAAATAAATAAAGCATAAATATTGTGGATAACATCAGTGTGTGCTTGCCTTAGTACGCCCACAATGACAGAACTTTACTTTTCGGTTTACAGTGTTCCATTGAATACATACAAATACGTAAAACAATAGAAATCCAATTAAATTTAATCTCTCATACCGGCACAAAACAAATAAGCTTTTACATTTTATTTTCCTTCCGCAGTGAATTTCGAACCACAATGGTGGTTAGCCAAACAGCAAACATTGCTTGCTTTGCTGCAATTTATATGGAGTCATTTTAGCAGAGCACAACATGAAGATGGCTGTACTTACTTGAATCCATTTATCATTATTATGCACACTCATAAAGCAAGTGCTTTCTGCATTGGCCTCAAGCCTTTGTCCCTGTGTCTCACTAGCCTTTCTGTCTCTGGTGGGGTTGCAGAGTGCCGCATGAGCTGCAGTTTGACATAACTCATAAATAATCTTCTCATTTTTTTCCTGTAGTTTTTGGACAGTAGCCCAGATGTCGAGCCAAGGCAGACAGCACAGGGGGAGAGGGGATAACTGCACAGCCAAATAACAACAGAAGTCTGCAGGTTCAAACGCAGTAAAGAATCCCTGATGAGAAATTATTAAATCGACATTGAATACTTTATACCTGTTCCTGTACAAGGTCAATATCAGCAATCAATCTCACAAAGCAAAACACTTATCAGCTGCTTCAACAGATACATTGCGTTCAATTCTATTTGGCAATGATAACAGTGGTTCAATTACTATATAAGGTAATAAGGTACTCTATATGAAAGGTCTGCTCAATTAAAGGTACTTACGTGTGTGTGTGTGTGTGTGTGTGTGTGTGCGTGTGTGTGTGTGTGTCGCACGTACACATGTGCTCGTGTTTTTACATTTCCAGGTACACGTTTAGGTGTGTATATAACTGTGAATCTTTGCTTATGCATACAGTAGACCTATGTATTCGCTGCGATTATGTGTACAGTATGAGTGTATACATAATTGTACCTGGTACAGTGCTCCATTCTGGTAGTTTTCCTCTGGGTATCCAGGGGTCAGCAGATCCCCGCGGTCACCTTCCACAGAACCACCCGCCCCAGCTATTTCTGGAAAGGGTATGAAGGACACCTCAGATCAACAGACATCTCAAGGATACCCACTCCCCTGTCTCCCCCTATTTCACTTTCTCCCTCGCTTCCTCACTCACTCACTCTCTCTTCCTTTCCCACTCCCTCCCATCCATGCATTCTCTTCTTCCCAGCCACCCTCCTCCCTCCTTTTCACCTTTTCTCTATCCATATCCATCTCCCCATCCATCTCCGACTCCCTCCCTCCATCCCATTCCCTCTCTTTCCCAACCCACCCTCACTCCATCCTCCCTTCCCTCCATTTCTATTCTGTATCAATTCAACACGACACGCATCATTTTCGATAAGCATAGAGAACGAGATATATGACATTTCTTCAGGGGCAGAGGCAATTTCTGCTGCAATAACGTGGCTATTATCCTACTTGGGTGTTTGATTGGGTATTTATTATACATTATCTGTGCAACAGTGAAACCAAATGCCTTTTTTTTTCTCTCCACATTTCTTCGTAGTCTGGGTGCCCAGGTTTGGGACTGAACACCAATTAACCATTTGAACTAAACTGTACTGTATATGTTGACTGGTGTTCCTCGGGTCTGCTCCTTTCTTCCCCTCTACACCAAATCTCTGCCAAGAATAGATGATCTACAAGCTCACAACATGTCACACATCAACATGTTGTGAGGTTGTAGATCTGCTATATTACACAGATATATAGGTTTAAAATGGGGTTGATGTAGTTAACCACCTGGCATAACAGGAAACTGGATCCTCAGCATATAGCAGCGTCGACAACAAGTCAAGTGTACTAATCTAGTCTGAAAGAGTTTTCCTGGAACACCGGTTTAGGCTTATCATAGCCACAGTATTTTCCTATGCAGAAATGCACATATTATTGTATATAATATATATTGTTATTTTGGTTTGATTTTCATTGATATAATCGCATGTAAAAGTGAAAATACAAGCATATACTGTATCAGTCCGAGGAATACACTCTAGGAAGCTTGTGGTCCTTTCGAGATGATACTAAACATGGACAAATATAATATAAATATAAATATAAGTCTGAATGATGTTCCAATTACTATGCATCACTGGTAGCCCTAGAGATCGAAACAATACTTGAAACGGTTTTCCTCTTGGTCTTGGAGCGAGCCTAGCCTTTATGAATCCATGCCATTCTGTTGAATTCCATCGTTTAAAATATTCTGAAGCACTGGCCTTCTATAAATACAGACTATCCAAGTAATCTTTAAGTGTATATGTACGTACCCTATATGCATATAAAATCAGCTTAAAGTGCCACCCTCTTCACTGAGAATATTCAAAGTTCTGTTCTTGATCAACTGCGCAAGTGCGACAAGGATGACGTTCTGCTAGTGGAAGTCAAACCGTTTCAAATGAGTGCTCCACACTTCTATTTTCAACCAAAATACACTCATTGCTTTACTGTCTGTGCTGCTGCCGCCTGCCTGCTGCTACTGCTTCTCAGATCACCCCCTCTCTATCACCCCACCTACCATCTGTTGTTTTGGATCTTCTTCTATGTTCTATGGAGATTCAGAAGGGCAGATGTATCACAGTACGTTTAAACAGCGGGCGACAGCCAGACGATTTTTTGTCTATGGGACCCAGCGACTACTGGTGATAGCAGGCGAACAGGCGATGGTCGAAAAGTGGGCGGGGGAAGGCCGCCCGAAACGGTAGAGAAATGACAGAGTTACCATGTGGGGGTCCCTCTACTGTACCCTCTACTGTACTGTACTGTACTGGCACACCCGAAATCATCATACAGTTAAGCATGCGTGTGTGTTTGTGTGTGTTAGGTTGCGCGCGTCCGAAACGGGCGAGAAATTACAGAGTTACCGTGTGGGGGTCCCTGGGGGGTCCCCAGAACATCCAGACTCCCAGGAATGTGCCCATGGGGCTGGGCAGGTTCCGGCGAGCCGCCCCACGTCCGAAACGGTTGAGAAATGACAGAGTTACCGTGTGAGGGTCCCTCTACTGTACCCTCTACTGTACTCTACATACAATAAGGGCTTCTGTGGGGGGCCAGTAAGGGCTTATGTGGAGGGCCAATAAGGGCTTGTGTGGGGGGGCAATAAGGGCTTGTGTGGGGGCCAATAAGGGCTTGTGCGGGGGGCCAATAAGGGCTTGTGTGGGGGCCAATAAGGGCTTGTGTGGGGGCCAATAAGGGCTTGTGTGGGGGCAAATAAGGGCTTATGTGGGGGTCAAATAAGGGCTTATGTGGGGGGCCAATAAGGGCTTATGTGAGGGGGCCAATAAGTGCCATTGGACTTGATAGTAATGATAATTCCACTATTATAATGAATTATACTTTTAATGTGCTGGCTGCCATCATTCAGTTTTAGTTTCAGACTAATGAGAACGTATTGCTTATAGTTACTGTCCAATGACATGAAATGGCACAAGGGACGGACCCCACAAAAAGACCACCCCCAAAAATCTGCACGCGCGCCCACACATGTGCCCTTTTCTGGGGTTTGAGCCCCTGCCCCCTCAGTGCTCTCTGCACGGCCCTGCTTCAGAGTCTCCTTCAGACTCAGTAAAAGCAGAGCCGTTCATTGCCAAAAGGGTGTATAGCAAAAGCTGCACTAAAATCTAGTAGGACTCAAATAGAGCAGTAGCCTGCATCAGCATCAGAACATATATATTTTTTTAAAATATTTGTTTTTGGCTTTTCTGCCTTTATTGATATAGTATCAAGTGAAGATAGACAGGAAAGAGGGAGAGAGAGAGAAGGGGAGGGACATGCACCAACGGTCATCATGAACGGGACTCGAAGGCGCGACGCGCTGTCAGGCCAAATGAGACATGCGCCTGAAGCACTTGGCCAGCGGGCGCGCAGCATCAGAACATTGAGTTGAGTGCTACTGTATGGCTTATATGGTATTACTGTAATTTATCCAATATATTTATATTATATCAACAGCTGTTGATAGAAACATCTTTAAAATTTTGGATCAACACTTGATAAGAGAAGTTCAAAAACATTTCAGAAGCCAATTCTAACACTGCGGTCAAGACCTTAAAATTAGTGGAGCAAATCCTCTTGTATACGTGTGCGTGCGTACGTGTGTGATGTGAACTAGAACACTGCAGTGGACTGGGCCTGAGACTGATAAGAGTGGAGTGGAGTGTGTGGATGGATGAGCCGCATGTCCGTGTGTGTGCGTGCGTGCATGTGGGCTTCCGTGTTTGCATGTCTGAGAGAGAAACAGAGAGAGAGTATGTGCGAAAGAGAGTGAATTGAATTAAAGAGTGTCTCATCTCTCTCTTTGGAGACTGAGGTGTGAAGGTAGGTGAGCAGTCTGGAAGGTTCACATTCACATACTGATACTTCACAACATATTGCTGTTTAATTTCACTATGGACTTGTTGTTTGGTGTCTGTCTGTCTGTAGTATGGTATATCTATCTACAGTACACACATTCGCAGCCTTTTGTTATTACTCTCTACCTGGCACAGCCAGGTACCAGGGTCCTTCTTTCCTCAGTTGTCATAATATTCTGATTACCTGAGCCAAACAGGGTATGAGTCACAGAGACAAATGAATATGTTTGGATAGTTACAAAACTATATACAGTGATTAAGAATGTTTTTGGGATTACAGTATTTGGTATGATACAGATTAATTAATTGTAGAATGGTGTGCTCAGGTTGGTGTGAGATGCTCTCTACAGAAAGAACAAAACACTCTGGGCCCTATTATGCGTGTCTTAAGTACCAGGTCTTATGACTTAACTTAAGACCTGGAGGCGTGGTCAATGCTGTTTGGCCATTCAGAATAGCCAAATGGCATTGATCACGCCTCCAGGTCTTAAGTTAAGTAATAAGACCTGGTACTTAAGACATGCATAATAGGGCCCAATGTTTCATTCGTTTAATTGTGGGTGCTCTAATTCAGCCCTCCTTTGACTGTGCTTCCACCTCTTGGTTAATGGTAAATGGTAAATGGTAAATGGTGCATTTATATAGCGCCTTTATCCATAGATTGTGCATTACATTCACCCATTCATACACCGATGGCAGCGGAAACCATGCAAGGTACCAACCAGCACATCGGGAGCAATTAGGGGTTCAGTGTCTTGCTCAAGGACACTTCAACACTAACTCTGGGGGAGCCCGGGTTCGAACTGGCGACCTTGCGGTTTCCATCCGGAGACTCTACCCCTGAGCCACCGCCGCCCCATCTTCTCAATGTTACTTAAGACGTCAGACCTCCCAAAACAAACTAATTCGATTACTTCTCGGCCTGGGGCCCATGACCCACCTCTTGCCAACCCATTTTGCTAAACTGGCTCCAGGTAGAAGACAGAGTTAAGCAATTGAAAATGTTGTCAAAACTTTCAAAATTGTAAATGTATCCTCCTTGCCATTAATGCCTGCATACCTGACTAACTACCTCAAAGAAAGTGAGCGACACCCACAACCACAAAACTAGAGGGAGTGGGTGGTACGAGTGGGTGGTAAGATCTACAACACTGCCACCTAAGCTTGGAATGCCCTGACCCCCTCCCTCAAAAAATGCATACCACTTGCATCTTTTAAAACAGGCCTAAAAATGCAACTTTCAGCAGGCCCAAGGGAGAGGAAATGGATCACCCCTCCTTCCTTTCCCCCCTCACTCTATCTACAGTATTGTATTTTTTACTGTGATGATTTTGTTGTTATTGTTCATGTCATGTCTATGAATTGATTGCATAGGGCCTAAATGGAAACAAGACCGCAAGGACTTTTTCTGGTGCTATCCCCTTTGGACTGAGTGTTTGACTGTACTCTGTTGCTGTTATACATTCTGTCTAATCAATCATTCAATCAATGTGTTGTTTGCCTTACCAATAATTCCCAGTGTATCTTTAATTTTGATGAAGGCTGCCGTGCAGAGCTTGGTGTCCTCCAAAGTGAACTCTTCAAACCACAGATGGACAACCTGCAAAGCATTTGTTTTTTGCAACAATTTTCTTAATTTTGTTGAGGAAATGCAGAGCCAGATCACTCATAGCATCGTTCCAAAAATGTGTTTTGAAAAAAATCAACCTGTTGGTGGCGCTATAACAGGCCAATGTGAAAAGGGTGGGATATATTCCTCAGCCTAGTAAGAAAATGTGTGAAAGATTTCACGTAAATTGCATGCTGCGTTCATGATTTGAGGCTTTTGTTCAAAACGGGGCAATCTTGCAAACTGTGAAAGCCAAGTATAGTCAATTAGGATGGAATATGAAATATCGGACAGATCCGACTTGAGCACATGACCATAGAGATACTGTGTAACGATTTGTGTAACAAAAAGTGTTTTACAAAAGTCGGCCTCCTGGTGGCGCTATAAAAGGCAGATGCGGAAAATGCAGGTCAAAGGTTTGTCCTTGGCCTCTAGGGAGTGTGCATGCAACGTTTCACGCAGATCGGTGCAGTTTTAGGTAAAAAATGTGAAAAGCTGCCTCATGGTGGCGCTATAACAGGCCGTTCTGGAAAATGTGGGGCAGAGGTTCATCGTTGGCATCCAGGGAGTGTGTGTGCAAAGTTTGGAATCGATCGGGTTAACGGTGCCGGAGATTAGCTGGTAACGGACGGACGGAAGGATGGACGGACACACGGACGGAGTGCAAAACATACTGTCTCCCCATGCCTTCGGCCTGGTGGAGACAATAATGAGAGCAGTTGCTAGCTGGCATGAGTGAAAAGGCTTGTGTGGGTGTATGGAGATTGTGCATGTCTGTGTGTGTGCAGGCCCGCGGGAAGTACTTTACACTCGCAGGGGCTGAGCGTCTAGTAGGGGGTGCGCGCGCACAGCGCGCGCCGCAAAAATGCGCGTGCACGCGCATCATGCACGCGCATTTTAGCGCATTTTCACTCGCAAACGTGGCCTTTACTTTCCCTCTCCACACGCAAGTTATATGAACGAACTGACACAGGCAATTCACCAGGATAAGGTGCCAATACTGTGATACAGCATATTTATTTATCTTTTTTTTTTCTTCCCCTCCTGTTCGAGGGGGGGCTGTGCCTGGGGGGAGGGGGTGCTACAGCCCCCCCAGCACCCCTACTTCCCTCAGCCATGTGTGTGTGCATGTCTGTGTGTGTCTGTGTGTGTGTGTGTGTGTGTGTGTGTGTGTGTGTGTGTGTGTGTGTGTGTGTGTGCACAGTCACACGCATGCATTTGTGCATTCGCACGTGTGTGTGTGTGTGTGTGTGTCCAACAAGCAGCAAAAGGCAAAAAAGACGAGAGTGAAACCGACTGAGCCAGAGGTGTTTGGTTAGAGAGATATACTGTAGATATCTGAGGAGACAGGTGTGGGGAAAACAGTCAGGAGAGACAGAGAGAAAGAGAAAGAGAGAGTGCATGTGAACAGTAGAGAGAGTGCGAGAATATACCCAGTCAATGTGTCAGGAAGATAGAAAGGCAAGACATGCTGGCAAGGGGAAAGAAAACAAGGTATTTGTGTTGTCCTGTGGGGGGTTGTGGGGAAGGAAGCCATCTGTCAGCTGAACTGCTACTGCATTCAGCCAAGCTGTCCTCCATGCTTAACCTGACAGAAGAAAGGCTTGCCCTTTGGTTGGCACACTATAGAATAGATGCACACAGCAGCTCCCCTGCACTGCACAGGAACACATACTATAAAAGACCTTCTGCAACAGGGATGCTGCTGTGTTCATTAATGGAAGGCTCATATGTTGGAATTGTTCCATCACAAATTCTTTAGATGGGGTTTCCAAACTTTTAATTTAGTGTCTTCCTGGGATTCTAACTTACAAAAATATATTAGGAATTTATGACACTAGGTAAGTCATGTTAACATAGCCGATGAAGATCACCGATCTGCAAGCTCATACTGTCACAAGACGACATGTTGCAAGCTTGTATAGATCTGCCGTTTTCACTATTTTTGAACATCGAGTTGCAACCCTATGATTGGGAAACACTGCTCTAGATCTATTAGTCCGGCAGCCGACAAGCTTCTTTTGTTTAAAGCGGAAAATTTGGTATATAGTCTTTTTTATTGGCCTAAAATATTGTCTATATATACATTCATGAATCCACGTGCTGACCGGCTGTTAGTATTGGGCAATCTTTTTTATAGGGGTTTCTTGTGACCCTACCATTAACATCCTATGGCTGGCAAAAATGTCAAATTTTCCTTTTGCTTTAAAAGTAGCATGTGACATGTCAAACTAGGGGTTTTTCATGATTCTGAATCCATTCCAAGCATTAGTTTTGCACAAAATACACTCCTTGGGCTAAAAGCAGCCATAGCCACTTGCCCAAATGTGCCCAAAATGTGCTGACCTCATCACATTTGTCATGATGTCATACTCCCTGTAACCTCTTACCTCACTGTTCCATTTGGGTTCCTCTCATTCACACACATGTATTCTGTCTTGGCTAACCTTCATTCATTTCCAGGGCATATCTCCACCTCTCTAGATTTTTCTCTACCTGCTCACTGCTCTCACTACAGATCTGCAATCATCATGGTCCATGGGGATTCCTGTCAGCCTGTCCATCACCATGGCAAACAAGGGGCTCAGTGCGGATTCTTGATGCAGACCCACTTCCACCTTGAACTCCTCTGTCACACCCATAGCACACCTCACCACTGTCTTACAACTTCCATACTTGTCCTGCACCACTCTAACATACTTTTCTGTCACTCCAGACTTCCAAACAATACCACAGTTCCTCTATGGGCACCCGATCATATGCTTTCTCCAGATCTACAAAGACACAATGCAGCTCCCTCTGACCTTCTCTGAAATTCTCTGTCAACATCCTCAAAGCAAATATTGCATCTGTAATACTCTTCCTTGGCATCAAACCATACTGCTGCTCAGAAATGCTCACCTCTGCCCTTAGTCTAGCTTCCACTACTCTTTTCCATAACTTCATTGTATGGTCCATCAGCTTTATTCCTCTGTAGTTTCCACAAGTCTGCACGTCACCCTTGTTCTTAAAAATCGGCACCAGCACACTTCTCCTCAGGCATCCTCTCATTCTCTAAGATCATGTTGAAAGTACGACCTAGTCAAAGATTCTACTGCCACCTCTCCTAGACACTTCCATACCTCTACCGGAATATCATCAGATTCTACTGCCACCTCTCCTAGACACTTCCATACCTCTACCGGAATATCATCAGATTCTACTGCCACCTCTCCTAGACACTTCCATACCTCTACCGGAATATCATCAGATTCTACTGCCACCTCTCCTAGACACTTCCATACCTCTACCGGAATATCATCAGATTCTACTGCCACCTCTCCTAGACACTTCCATACCTCTACCGGAATATCATCAGGACCAACTGCTTTTCCAATCCACATTTCATTCTCTTCAATACCTTCCTCAATTCGTCCTCACTAATCTTTGCCACTTCCTGGTTCTCTTGTACTCTTTTGTTCTCTCTCATTTTCTTCATTCATTAACTCAAACTTCAAAGTATTCTTTCCATCTTGCCATCACACTTCCGGCACCTGTCAATACATTTCCATCTCTATCCTTAATCACCCTAACCTGTTGTACGTCCTTCCCATCTTTATCTCTCTGCCTTGCCAACCTGTATAAATCAGTCTCTCCCTCCTTGCTGTCCAGCCTAGCATACAACTCATCGTTAGCCCTTTGCCACCTGCCTTCACCTTACGCTGCATCTCCCTGTACTCTTGTCTACTCTCTTCAGTCCTCTCAGCGACCTCTTCTTAGCTAACCCCTTTCTCTGTACACTATACGGCACTTCCTCATTCCACCGGCACAAAGTACTCTCCTACCCGTCTCCCTGATCACATTAGCTGTAGTTGTCCAGTCATCTGGAAGTGCCTCTAGACCACACAGAGCCTGTCTCAACTCCTTGTCTCCCTGAAAACCATACAACACTCCTCCTTTTCTAGCTTCCACCACTTGGTCCTCTGCTCTGCCTATGTCCTTCATCTTTCTCACCACCAGGGTCATCCTACTCAGCACCATTCCATGTTGTGGCTACACTCTCACCTACCACTACTTTGTAGTCACTGATCTCCTTCAGATCACATCGTTGATACATCGTCCTATACCTCCCCTCTTATGAGTCACCCTGTGTTCCTGCTTCTTCTGGAAGAAAGTATTCAATACAGCAAATTCCATCCTCTTTGCAAAGTCTACAGATGAAATAACTTTGCACACCTGTAGATATGTGTGTCAGAGAAGACCATAGATCAACCATCATAACAGTAGTGCCCACTGTCCTCATAGCCATGAACAAATATTTATATAGAAAGATATCTTATCTTGGTTGATGATAGCTTGCTGAAGGTTTGTGTTTGTGTCCAGTTAATCAAACTAATCAATTTCTTCTATTGTAAAAAAATCAAATAGAATTATCCATTAAAACAATTTCAAAAACTGCCAAAATAGCAGATTTAGATCAGTAGACACTAGACAGCACTAACTTGTTTCAACCTTGATTTATTTAGGGTATGAGAAGCCGAGTTAGATGTAAAGCAGGAAAAATATACGCACATCCCACAGTTTTAAATACTGACCCCAAAAAAGAATATGGAATGACCGCACACAATATAATTCTGCTCCGCGTCTTTATTTCAACCTATAAAACAACGTTTCTCCCCTCCCGGCTCGTGTGCGGACATTCCATTTTTTTCTTCAAGCCGAGTTAGATGCTCATAGCTCATACCCATGCTTTTACACTTAGGCTATTCATAATCGCACCCTGCAGCTGCTAGTTGCCACTGAGCAGACACACTAGCAATTCTGTGTTGTGCATTGCTCAAATACAGCACAATAGTAGTTATTTGAGAGAGACCCCAGACCCCAATTTGAGAAGCATTGATTAGGCTCCAGCCATCCTGAGTGATAATAAGTAATGGGAGGGAGCCTAGCTGTACTTCAAGCATACCCAGAGAACTTACAGATGAGAGGTTATAACTTGTGGAACAGTATTGTTGGTTGATAATTCACTCTACCTTGTTAGGCTCCACTGTGATGTGCCACACACAGCTCTTGCCGTCGTCATAGCTGTTGGGGTAGTTCAAGCTGGTGAAGCTTCCAAACTCTCCAGACAGTTCCTGTTGCCACAACCCACCAGGCGGCAGGCCTGGAACACAGTGCCACAATGCATTGTGAGCTTGTAGATCTGCTATTTTCAAAAGATTTGTATGCATTTGAAATCTTGAAATGAGATATTCTGCATGAGTACTTTTACTTTCTGTACTTTAAGCACATTTTGACGTCGATAGTTTTGTACTTTTACTCAAGTACATTTTGAATTCCGGACTTTTAACAGTATTTCTATATTGCAGTATTGGTACTTTTACTTAAATAAAAAAATATGAGTACTTTTTCCACCACTGAACAGAGTCATAGTTTAGTTCAGCGATTACCAATCTGTGAGTCGGGGCTCACTGGTGGGCCACGAGGATATTGCAAGTGGGCCCCCAAATAATTGGCAGAACACAAATATGTTATTGATAATATAATTAACATTATTAAATGCATTTAAAAGATAGTAATGTTTTCATGGTGATACAGGAATGTACAGTATGTCTACTATCCTCCATTGATCCAAGCCAGAACACATTTGATTGATCATTAAAATACTCATGCGGTCTGACTAAAACTGAACGCGGCCCAATTAACTGACCTGTGGCCATGGAAAAGAATTTGAATGTACTGAAAACAGCTAACTTGTAGATCAGCTATTTTCTATGCCTGACACACTGTACAAACGAAGCATAAATCAGGTAACACTGTCATAATTATCACTCTGAATGTCACATTACACTTCACTTCACTTCATGAATATGAATGTGTGCATACTTACAGTATGTAAGTGCTAACAAAGTCACAAACAGACGGGATGATTATTTTAATGCAACTGCAACAGACTGCCTTCATTTGACTCTTGACACTCACTAGTACGATGTATGATCAATAATTCCAAAAATGCCCAAATGTACGATTATTTCCGACATATCACAAAAAGGTCTGTGAATTTGTAACTGCAAACACCGGTGCTCAACGTGTTATTATAGACAATAAAGCGCGGAAAGTGTTAATAACATTTTCAATCAATCAAACAAGGTTGTTTCTCACACTAAATATAATGTTTGTGAAATTGTGTCAGTTGTCTTTTTGGCCGTGTACGATTTCGTTTTCTTTCAAATACGATAATTTTAAGCCTCCGGTATGATAATTCAACATTTCCCATCTAACACCATTGCCTTGACCTGAGAACAAATTTGTTATGCTACTGTTGTTAAATGTAAAGACCAAACAACGGTGTTTATTTAGCTCCAACTCAAAACTTGTCGCATTGCGACTCGTTAACCCAGGCATGCCGACAGCAACGCCTTGGGGCTCACAATGAAATGCACCCGAGTTAGCCATGAGGCTCACAAGTTGATTGATTGAAATGTTCATTTGAATAAAGCAATTTTAAAAACAATATAAACAGAAACGTCAGAATAACAAGCAGTACAAAATAATAAAAAAAATCAAATTCAAAAGGAGTGAGAAGAAGCATAGTTTATTGCTCCCACCCCCTGTGCCTGTGCTGAGCATCTGGTGGCCGTACATGTTGACAAGCATGCCATCCGAGTTGGCAGGTCATGGGGATGGCATAGTTTATCACGCCTTTTGAAATTCCACATAGGCTATACGTACGTACTTTGCACACAGTGACATACAGTAACATGAGCAGACTATAGCTAGCTAGTAGCGACAGCCAGCCTAATGTAAACAGACTACAGCTGAAATACAAAAGGTGAGATGTTCAGAATATTTAACTGCAGAACCTGACATTCAAAACAAAGGTAAGTTCCCTTTCCTTCTAGTCTTCAAATCAGGAATTAATTTGCAGCTGGGATATCAAGATGATGCAATTACATACTTTGGAATACAACACT
The DNA here is from genome assembly GCF_951216825.1 of Electrona antarctica. Lineage (NCBI taxonomy): Eukaryota > Metazoa > Chordata > Actinopteri > Myctophiformes > Myctophidae > Electrona > Electrona antarctica. The sequence goes on from NC_136809.1 coordinate 24,988,445, forward strand.
AAGCTAACATACCACACTACTCCAACAAATCTTAAGCTTTAAGAATGTACGTGTCATTTTGTCCCAGAGATGAATAATGGGTTTCTAAATAAAAATAAAAATAGCCATGAGATGGAGAAGAAAGGTGAGATGGAGAAAAAAGGTGTGATCGAGAGAGAGAGAGAGAGAGAGAAGGGGGGGGGGGGGGGGGGGGGGGGGGGGGTTGGCCTGGGTACTGCTGTGTGCAATGCATTATGTTAAACACCACTTTAGTACAAGCACGGATATAGGTCTCTCACAGAGATTGATGAGACATATTACAAATCTGTATGAGACAATTGGGTACCGTCTCTCAGGCACCCAGACAGCGACAGGGTTCCATTGGTTAGAGAGCCCCCCCATCAAACAAACAAATAGTAAGTAAATACATATACTGTATAGGCCTATTAGGACAAAGAAATGAAAGACGAAAGAAGAAATCATGTTTCATTTCGTATCTGTTACGGATGCAATCCATATACATTATATTGCATTTCCCCTATAGACTATAGTATCTTTCCGTGTTATGCTTTAGTCTGAGCAAATAGTATGGAGGCAATTTCAAACTGCTCGATATTTTTATACAGGCAAAAAAAAATACATTCAACTTGGTGAACATATTCAATTTCAATTTGTTGGCTGCCTTTCAAGTTAGCTTTAATCAATTTATGTTTAGTAGGGAAAGATGCATCTTAAATCACGTAAATCAAGTACAAAGTACTTAATTATGCTATTAAGTACAGTTATTAAGTACAAAGTACTTAATAATTACAACTAAATTAAAGTACCTAATAAGTGTAATGTAAATATTATAGGTGAGCCCTCTTCAGTTATCATTGCTGTGAATTATGAAGCTGGTGATAACGCTGCCCTTGACCACCATAAATTATAATCTTACCAGATTAGGTGGCATATAAATACAGTACAATTGACCCGGAGGGCGGGCGGGCGGGCGTCTCCCCCCCCCCCTTCATGTTGGCAAGACGTGCGAGGCCAAATGAGGCTTGGCCAGCTTTCTTCAGCAAACGTATTATGAAGATCAGCACAAAGTGAAAGGTATATACCTGAACTTTGACAGCACGGGATGTACCTTTAACTCACCTTAAAGATCTTGGTGGAAGAGCTACATAGTAAACTAGTGTACAAATGGGTAACAGGTACGGTCGCCCCTTTTCCATCTACCTGTAAACATAATTCATGTTGGTGATTATTTAAAAGGTATTATCATATTAATTTATCATTGTTAAATTCACTCTGTATATCCACGGGCATAATAGCATGATGATGCCATTACAAAACATGGGCTACATGGAAGAAATATGATTAATAAAACGAAATTAACTGCTAGAAGGTCCTAAATTAACTTAAAGCAGTCACCATCTCTGTGACATGTTCTTTCTAAATTTTACAGAGTATAGAGATCGACTACTATACAATCAAATAAATCTGTATACAAGATAATTTCAGAGAGGGAGGGAAATGCATCACCTTATTGGCCTGGGATTGAATTCTATCAAAGTAGAGTTCTCCTGCTCAGCTACACTCCTCTCGGTCAATAAACAGAAACGCCCATTCCCCTTTTAAACAAGCCAGTTCCATCATCATCACTCGACATCCTTGTTGGTCAGTGCTATTCAATTTGCTCCTTTGTTGGGACTCCAAATCATAATTTCTCTTCATAGGCTTAGTTCAAAACATAACTATTCACTCAAATCCCATTTCGAAACATGAAGTATAGTATCCAAAGATTAATTGAATTAAATCAGGGTTTCCCAAATCGATTAAAATATCACACAGCACACCTGGACTGAATTAACACAGCTTGACTCCCGGTGAATGTAGCATTAAGTGCTGGATTTTCTTGATTAATGAGATAGATAATTGAGGGAAGCGGATAGAGAAGTTTCACCTGAGCCCTCAAGCCCGATTTAGTAGGCAATCAATTATTAATAGATAGTCCCCAAGACAGGTGATTGATGCCCAAGACAGCTGTAAACATATCTTTCTCCAGGCCTAAAACTTTTACCACTAATTTAAATTTTTCACCATCTATCCAGGCGCTGGATAGATGGTGGGACAAGTGCCACTGGTACGCGAGCAGGGTATTCCAAGTTTTCCATCACTGTATATGTTTCTTTTCCCTTTTTAGCTACTTTATGAAGTCCTGATCTGTTCTTTGGCTAAATAGAAGTGTATATTTGTATGTCTCTAAATGTTTTGATGAATTGAACAAGGTGGACCCTCTTGTAAACAAGTGTAATGCTTCATTGGGTCGTCCACTCACAGTTAAGTCTTTGTATTGGGTTGTGCTTGAAATGTACTGTAATTCTACAAACTGTTAATAAATACTTCAATCAAATCTCAAATCCACTATTGGAATCACTGACAAATGTGACAATGCCTGGTTCAAATTATAGCTCTCTGACAGACATCAATTCATAACAACTGCCATTCTTCGGACACATCTCCTGTCACCCATGGTGTCCCCCAAGACGCAGTACTGAAAGCGTATGCGTGCAACCAGCACACACGTGAGAATGTCACACAATGGCGCCCACTTGCCAGTTTCATAAGGTGGACTTTAATTTGTCTTTGACCCAATCTCCATATAACTGAACTGAATGGACCCATGTATCAGTGTTTATTTGTTTGAGTTATATTAGCAATGCAGATACAGCAATGCATCTGCAGTTTTCTGCAGTTAACGTTCACTGCTTAATACATTTATATCTGAAGATTGCTTCCATTTTCTTTGCCTGGGAAAGAAAGGGGATGATGTAATGAAAGCTGCTTATTGCTCCTTATAGGGGCACGGAGGACTGGAGATGAATTATTCCTTGAGAAGGCATATAGCTTCGACTCAATGGCTGGAACCTTTTCTTCAACCTCAACACATTCTCAAAAGTTATTGCTGAAGGTGGCCTTGCACTTTATGGCTTGCCGTTTATGGTTAGTGAACAACTTTTTGGACTGTTACTTCGATACAGGACACAATGGCGTCAACGCAATAGGAATAGTATCACAATAGAGTTGCTAATATCTACCAAATAACACTAAACAGTACACTGCACAGAACAGTACCTCAATGACAACAGTGCTGGATATAAACCATATATAAACCTGCATAACCCTGGATAATAGTTGGCTTTAATGCATACTCATAGACCAGTGTCTGATGCACGCGTGCACGCGTGTGTGTGTGTGTGTGTGTGTGTCACCTCCGTCAGTGTTGGGTTTGTTTTGTATCTCCTCCGCACCAGGGGACATATGATTTATGGGCGCATCTGTCAACCATAATAAAGCAGTCTCTAATGAAGCTAGGAAAGGTGACCCGTGTGTGTGTGTGTGTGTGTGTGTGTGTGTGTGTACACGTGTGTGTGTAAATGAGCTAGTTAAAGTGCGTGCGCAATACTGCGCATATACACGTTATGAGCATCCTCACTTGCTTGTACATGCGTGTACTTTCAAGCATGCATCTCGTGCAGACGTGCATGCTTGAAGAGTGGGAAGCTTTTTAAAATGCAGCATGTTTACAAGCTGTGTGTGGAAGTGGAAGTGATGAGAGAGGAAGACAGAGTGTGCTGCAGGAGAGGGAAAGACATAAAACACACACACACACACACACACACACACACACACACACACACACACACACACACACACACACACACACACACACACACACACACACACACACACACACACACACACACACACACACACACACACACACACACACACACACACACACACACACACACACACACACACACACACACACACACACACACACACACACACACACACACACACACAGTCAAATCTTCCGGTGTTAATTTATCCATTTGTATCTCAGAGATAGCTAACACTATACGGATTCTACTGTGTATGACCAGTCTAGCACTGCACCACAAACAAATGTAGGCCACTTATTCCAGTGGGAACGGCACAGCCACCAAGAGGAAGAGTCTTATCTGGCAGCTGATTCAATGTGAGGATGAATACTATTGTTGGATGCATAGAAATGACAGAGGGAAATTCACCACTATAGCCTTTAATCACCTGGTTGTACCGTACTAGCCTACTTGTTACTGGCTTGTGGTGCTCCATTAATATCCTAATATCAAAGATAGAGGGATGAGTGGGGATGACTGGGGAGAGACCTTGGAAACAAACCAGGGCTTGAAAGAAAAATGTGGGAATGGGAGGGGGAGGGTGGTCGGCACATGAAGAGAAATGGATAACAGTATAGCAAATAAGGCAAAAGGGGTGAAATCATGGACAAAAGACAGGAAAATGGAAGAACGAGATGAAAATAGAAGAACGAGATGAAAATAGAGATAGTCAAAGACAGGAGAAATGAAAGATGTCTGGAGTGGAGTCTGAGCTATATTTCATCCATTCAACAAACAGTGAAATAAGCAGGAAGGGATTCTGACTATTGCAGATCATCAGTTCTTACAAGAGATCCTAAATAACCCACTCCACAATCTCAAAACGTGATTTGTAAAATAATTAACGCTTACTTACAGGATAAAAGTGACATCTAATGTACAGTAAATGATTTGTGAGGGGAATTATTTGTAGTTTTTAATGATGGTTGTGAAAAGTAGGCTAGTGATGGTAGCTGCTCTCCAACCAGAGCTTGCATGTGCAGGACTGCATATGAGCTTATTATAGAAGCTGGAGTGATGTCTGTGTATATAGACCTAACTGTGTCACTATAAGCGGGTCTTAAAAATATGTACAGTAAAAGAGAGCGACTAAACTGCTGTGCAAGTGGGACTTCTGTTATCGTTTGGAAACACCAATGTTGGATGTCCCCTGGAAGCATCCAATGAAGGTGTAATTAATATACACCCAGCAGTTCCAGAGTCCATTAACTGACTCTCTAATTAAGGTAAATATTATGAGTTGAAGAATCTTATGAGATAAGCAATGCAAGGTCAAAATGATTAAAGAATAAAAAACATTCCAATTGCCCAGTATGATTTGATATGTCAAAGGGAGTCTGGAAATGTGAGATTCTCTAAAATAAAATGCAATGTTTTATTTAGTAATTGATAAGGAACAAATAGGGGCCTATGTTTCTCTCAGTAACCTAGGAAAAACAAAGGCCTACATCCTTCACATCAACCAACAAAACAAATTACCTGAAGTATTTCTCTTTTCCTAAGTGCTGATGTATAGCTGCTTTTCAATACAGGCCCATGCTATTTTTGAGTGCTGTGAACACTCTACGGTCTACGCATTGCACCACTGTGCTCCACCCCTCAAAAGCCATTTTGCTCTTCCACAGTACTGTGCCATATTAGTTTAAATGCCTCATCTCATGCCAATGTTCATACTCGCTGCAACCTGGGGCTCCAGTTCCTGTCAGGGGAACCCCTGGGGCCAATGTTCATACTCGCTGCAACCTGGGGCTCCAGTTCCTGTCAGGGGAACCCCTGGGGCCAATGTTCATACTCGCTGCAACCTGGGGCTCCAGTTCCTGTCACAGGTGCTGTGTACTGTTTCAGCCTTATAGCATCTGACAAACACATGGGTGTTTTTTTGTTAGCTAAAAGCCCTTGGGGGAGAATTATTGTCTTGGAGCTCATATAGAGTATAATGAAATTGCACTACAGTTAGCATTTGAAGCTGTTCTCACTGTTTCAATGGTATATTTATTTTGTGCAGCGTAGCAAAAATGATTCAAAAGCTAGGCCCGGACGGTTAGCTCAACTGTCTGGGAACCTAGGCTGCTGAGCCAGCCTGACGGTGTGACGTGGGCTCGACTCCCGATCCCTGACGGCCTTTGCAACGTGTCTCTCTCCTGCAACATCTACTGCACCACCAAATGGGAACCAGTACCAACGACATAGGGGGTGAGGTGAGGGGGTATTAAATATTGAAACGCTGCTAATTAAAGCTAGGATGAGAAAGTCAGACTAAAGGGACACTTCACCCTTTTTCAAAAAAATATGTTAATGATGATTAGAATGATGTTTAGATGTTTAGATACGGCTCAGTGAGCTACAGGTTGCATCACTGCTTTTTGCAGATGATGTGGTCCTGATGGCACCATCGGTCCAAGACCTTCAGCTCTCACTGGACCGAATCAAGTGTGGGTCATGACTGAAAGAATAAGGTCGCGAATATGAACGGCCAAAATGAGTTTTCTCCGACGGGTGGCTGGCATCTCCCTTAGAGATAGGGAAAGGAGCCAGCTTAGGTGGTTCGGGCATCTGGTTAGGATGCCTCTCGAGCGTCTCCCTAGGGAGATCCTCGATGCACGTCCCACTGGGAGGAGACCTCGGGGCAGACCAAGGCGCAGATGGAGGGCTTACATCGACTCACTGGCCTTGGAACGCCTCTGGATCCCCCAGGAGGAAATTACTAATGTTGCTCTGGAGAGGAATGTCTGGAGGTCTCTGGTGGAGCCGTTTCCCCCGCGACCCGACTACGGATAAGCGGTTGAAGATGAATAGATTTAGAACACTTTCTTGGGGGTCTGTGTGTGTAATATGTGGTTCTAGATATGTTAGCAGTGAGCCCAGTGTTATTATGTATCCCACCAACGTTCTAGGAAAGCCCTGCTGTGATTGGCCAGTAGTCGTTGTGATTGACAGTTCTCGTTTTTGCGACCAGTCATTACTCCTACAACTACAACCTATCTCAAACCCTCACCCTAAACCTAACCTCCCACGGGGCAGCACACCTAAACCTAACCTTAACCCATGTCTAACCAATGACTAGTCTAAACTAAGTATGCAACCCCCTAAACCTAACCTGAACGGCCTAACCTCAGTAAAACTATGCCTTCCCGGGAGCCAATCAGACACATGGTGAGGCGGGTCTACCCTAGAACGTTGGTGGGATTCATAATCACGTGTCCATGACATCAGAGACACTGGGCTCACTGCTAAAATCTAAAATATCAAAAACCACATATTACACACATGAAGACCCCCAGGAAAGTGTCCTAAATCTTCTAAACGTCATTACTCATTAACATGTATTTTTTGCAAAAAGGGTGAAGTTTCCCTTTAAGGAAGAGGGTAAAGGGAGAGGGGCTGTAGTGATTGGTAGAGCAAAGCAGGGTAAGATAGGAATGGGGCAAAGAGAGACCAAGATGGCAGGTAGGCAGGAGAAGGGGGTGGAGGCAGATGCGTACGAGTAAGAGGTGAAGGAAGAGGAGTAGAGGTATTTCTTTTGTACAACAGTCCCTCAGGCCACTACAAGATCTGCCAAATTCAATCAATCTCCTGTGGCCGTGACTGATACATTTCGGGAATGGCACCCCTTCAGTCGGTCACTGCACTGATTGCCTACTAGCTGGGCAAGGGGCACCATTCAATACCTTGAATAGCAGGATGTAACCACATGTGAATGGGGAAGGAAAGAAGGATGACTTCTACTTGCATCATCCTGACATATTGAAAGAGATTGAATAGCTACATGAACACGTTTTTTGCTGTCACTCAAAGTACATTAATTGTTTCAATCTAAGAGATAATGCAAGACTAGACACTGAATGCATGGAATAGAAGCTTATCAGGCCAAGGAGCAGACAAGTGGTGTGTTAATTATAGCATACAGTTAATTTAAGAGTATCCATTAAGCATTGTCAAGGCCCATTACTATACATAGTTCAGTGGAAAAGGGTGTGCTTGGCAGTTTTACTGGTATATGCGTCTCCTGACAATATGATCACATTGTTTATGTTTTGTCTCATACCTGTCCTAGTGCTGCTACCTTTGAGCTGTGATCTACTGTATGTAGTAAAGGTGAGCCACAATTAAAGTTTCACAATTGTAATTATAAAAATGCTGTTTTAGTGCACCCTGCAGAGCAAATCAAGAGACCTTCTAGTTTCTTTCTGATTATATGATGATTATATGAGGACACAATTGGTAAAAAAAAAAAAGGAGAAATCTGTAGTCAACAGGAATCGCTGTTGCATGTTCAGAACAAATAATTCACTCAAAGAGAGTACATGTTCTCTATCCAATATTTGGCTGAAACTAGTCTTCTGTTAGACAATGTCTGATGAGAATTGTAGAGGGAGTAATTTAAATGTTTTATTAGGCTACTCATACTCTGACCTTGAGGATCCAGATCACTGGTGGTTCATTCAACCTGGACCTTAAACCTGGAATAAAGGAGGAATGTAATTAACTAGACCAACGTGCTAGTCCACCAGCACTGGAGTAAGACTCGGAGTCTCTGAACTAAATTATGTATAGTAATAACTTCAATGGGAATCAGGTAGAACTGGAGGAAGAAATAGAGTCCGCAAAACTGGTATGAAAAACTCTGCTCCACTGGTTTATTGAATCAATAAACCAGTGGAGCTGAGTTTTTCATACCAGTGTTGCGGACTCTATTTCTTCCTCTTGTACTGCCATTTGTCCAGCACCTGGGCTAGAGTAGAGGTGCATGCTCTATTACTTTTGTTAATCAGGTAGAACTGGCCATGGTGCAAGAACATTAGCCTGTTTGCCTTCAAGATGATAAATGTTGTCCACCAGGGGTTTCTACACTAAATATTTTCAGTTAAGATTTAGTAGATTAGCCTAGTAGCTAAAAAGTGAACCCGGACATGTTGAGTACACCAACGTTTTATGTTAGAAATGTTTAGTATGGGTCCCCAGCATGTAGAAACTGCCGGATGCTAACTTGCATATGTTGAGCAATTTTGGTTTGTTAATGGTATGTGACCATACCATTAACAACCTATAGAAGAAAAATATTCAAAATTTCATTATGCTTTATCTAGCATGTGATGTGATGGGTTTTCATGATGCTGAATCCATTCCAATCATTAGTTTAGCAAAAATAAAACACTCATTGGGCTTAAAACGGCCATGCCCACTTTGATTGATGACATCATCAATTTGTGATGACGGCATTGGCCGTTGTTAGCCCAATGAGTGTTTTTTTTTTGCAAAACTAATGCTTGGAATGGATTCAGCATCATGAAAACCCCCTAGTTTGACATGTCACATGCTACATAAAGCATGATGAAATTTTGAATATTTTGCCTTTTATAGGTTGTAATTGGTATGGTCACATATTATGCCAATTATGAAAATTGCTCAACATATGCAAGTTAGCATCTGGCAGTTTCTACATGCTGGGGACCCATACTAAACATTTCTAACATAAAACGTTGGTGTACTCAACATGTCTCGGTTCACAATGGGGCTCCATGGGCTGGCTACTAGACTAGATAGGCTTTTTGACAGATGTTTGCCTATTTTCACTGAATGTTCAGCTATGATGACATGCCCAGAGTTAAAATAGGTATGCTAGACAAACGAGTTCATGTGGTTACATTCTATTAGAGTATACTCATCATATCACTGCATACACATTGTGAAAGCCGAGGTGTTTGACTGCACAATTTCCACCAAATCTCCAGTTTTGTTGTTAATTACCAATTTCACCACCCTAATAATAATGGATCAATTTAATTACATGAACCGTAGCATCCATATTATCATTCGGCGAAAATAGGCCTATAGACTAGTGTAGATCCTCTTGTTTTCACTGACTATATTTAGTGTAGAGGGGAAAAAGGAGGGGACCAAGTATAGACCCCATGGAGAGTATAGGGGTTAAATTAAGAAAGCAGACATACTGTATACTTTCACCATCAATTTATCTCCCATACAGGATGACCGTGTGCACTGCCGTTTGCACAAAACAAATCCCATTTGAGAAGCCGGTAACACTCATCCAAACAAACACAGGAACTTTGTCACTTTCTGTTCCTTTGACCACAGCCCCTTATTTTTTCTCACAATCCTTCTCAGCAATGGAGCATGGTGCATACTAACGAATAATCGTTTGAAGACACCCATTTGCTCCAGACAAATGTTTTCCAAGCAGCCTATATTTGCAGTTTTTGACCATTTCTCATTAGGTTTCTAGACCAGTTCAACGTCCAAGCAATTTTATCCACTTATTCCTTCGCTTAAGATGTAGGCCTATATTTATCATTTGGAATGTATAATTTGAAAAACCTGTCATATCATAGCTGTGACACATATGCTTTAAATCACCGACAGTGAATTCAGGATAAAAGATGTATAGAGATCAACTTTGCATTTCATCTTATTTAATAGAAAAACAGAGATTAAACAGGGAGCTTACCGGTATATTATGCACTTATTTTGCACATCATACTGTAATAGAAATTAACAAGGTAAGACTTTATCAGCACGAAAATGAAAAATAATCCATTGAAAACGAATCTGAAAAAAATTAATAAAAATCAATATTGCAATAATATAAATAAAAGGCCCCCAAGCCAATACACCTGATAAACATATACCAAATGCAATGAGACTTTTAGTTAATTGCACAATATCTTGTAAAAGTGAATATACTGAGTGACAGTAGGATACAGTATGTATTCCAATGATCAGTACCAGCACAGTACCGGTTAACATCTGGACTTCATTGTGGGCTAGTCATAAGACTGCCATTAGAACAAATATACATGCATTTCACTATATTATTGCCTTTTTAAATACTGTTTTATAACATCTATTTCTAGAAAATAAGTGTGTAGGCTAGTTGTTAATTTTCTTAACATATCTATTTCCTACTCTTTTGTCCTCTTTCTTTAAATCACAAACACACAGGCGACTCTGTAGGCCTTTATACTGTACACACTAAAACATTCCAGTATGCTCACAGGAATAGCTGCTGTACCGTTCAAATTTCACTTGGCACCAAAAATCATCAAGGGAAAGAGGAAGAAGAAGGTTTTAACATAGGCTACCTGTCTACTTCACTCCTGCACAGAGGAGGGAGGGGGGCGCACACAGCAGTTGGGCCGTCTGACATTTTGCAGCATTGACCTAAAAATGTTCTGCTGCCTCCTCTTTTTCTTCTTGCCATGTTGTGGAGAATCTCCCGCAGAGATGGACTTCCTGATCGAGGACTGGAGTTTCCTCTCCTGCTCCTTGATTTTACATTGCAGATGGCTCTGGATGGCAAAGCCCAGGCACTCTAGGTCAACACCAGCCCCATACACCTCCCATGTCATCCCTTGTTCATCCCAAACACAATCCTGAACATTCTTTTCTTTCAGATTCACCGATTTGTCATCCACCTCTTTTTCTTCTTCCTTTCTCCCTGGTTTTAGATCAGTTTTGCCAGGATTTTTTCCCTTTACAGATGTTTTTGCTCCAGCCTTGGTCTGGTCTTTTGGACAGATAGACTTTGGTTTGTCATCTGTTCCTGTCAAAGTGGGCTTGGCTGTAGATGCAGACTGAGACTTGCGGTCATCAGATTTGGACTTGCAACTACTAGCTGCTATTTGTGTGGATTCTAATTGCGAAGCAGGAGCTTGCTGAGCAGTTGGCGTCTTGGCAGACTGCACTGGAAAAGACATTACTTCAGATTTAGTCATACACTGGGAGTTGACCCTCTCCCCTTGATGGGAACCTACATTGGTCAACTGTTCCTTTTGGCCACTGGGTTCGATGTTGATCTGATAAACAGGCTGCAAGGGTGGAGGGCCTCTCTGGATGTTGCATAGAGCTGAGCCAAGCTCCTTAGGCTTGGCTCCTAGCCTGGAATCCTGCTGCATGGAAGTGGCCTCAGTGTGGAGTACCACACTGGTGTTTTGATTGGGACATAGCTCAGCCTCTAGGGTGAGTATCTCCGACCTACGATCCATAGAAGTTGGTGGTGAAGCCATAGGAACCTGCAAGGGAATCATCTGGTGTAGGCCCACACTGCTATCCCCCTGGTAGGTTACAGCCAGTCTCAGAGTGTCCTCCCTGTCGATAGCTCTGGTGCTGGCCCTGCAAGATTCTGCAAGAGGCAACAGACTGGGACTGGTGGACACAGCCTTATTGCAAGTCTTAGCTACTGCCTGTACCTCTACATCTTGCCATTGCTTAGTAGGGGTGCATGACAGGGAGGTCATTGTGGAGGCCTCGCTATAGAACGTAAAAGAGGACTGCTGCTGCGCAGAGACATCTGTCTCGGTCTGTCTGGATTCCTCAGCCACCTTCCCATGTGCTGGTGTGTGATGTTGAGCCTGGGGTGGTGAAGAGGAACCCTGTTGTGAAGATATCGGCTGGTGTTTGTCTAAGGAGGTCTGTGCATTATTGACAGGTTGCAAGTCCTGTGGTGTGTGTGTGGAGCTTGAATTCTTATTTGCATTAGTGGCAAGGCTCCTGGGTGGAGTGGTAGTAGTGGTGGTGGTGGAGGTGGTGGTGAGCAGAACTGCAGACTCCACATTCTGTATAGTTTGAAACATCTCTTGTATTTTGTATTCCGTTTGAGGGGGGGCTGGGGATTTTGTCTCAGGGGTACAAGCTTTAGAGGCCTGCGGGGGGCACTGCAACTGACCAGGGCTGATGGCTGAGCTACATGCAGGGCTATTTATATTATCTGGCTCTTTAGATTTCAAGGGGAGAGCAATGTCCTTGTTTGTGGAGGCTGAAACCCCCTTTGCGATACACTGCTGAGGTGTCAGCACTGATGCTGTATGTTTTGATTCACAGGCTTTGTTGAGCTTTTGATTATTTGAAGAGACATGGCTGTTGCTGTCCCCCTTAAGTAATTCTTTTTCTAAGGACACTCCACAGCCCTGCGGTGTAGGCTCTGCACAGATCTCCTCTAGCAGGCTTGGTCCTTTCACTCTGAAGTCATTTGACGGCACGTCAACCTTTGATGATGTAATGGCAGGTGACAGGGCAGCATTACAGATAGCCTTCTCCTCTTCAAGGGTTAACATCCTCAAATTAGCATTACTATCCCTCTGGCTCTCTCCCACTCCACTCACATCTTGACCTGCCAGCAATGACGAGTCTGGTATATGTTGGCCGCAGTCCCCAATCACGTGTCCAGATTTCTCCTGGTTATTGTAGGCAGGGGCAAGTGTGTCTGAGACTACACCTCCAGCTGATTCTACCCCCTTTGGGGTAATTGGGGAGGTGTTATTAGTATTAGTAGTGGTGGTAGTAGTCATAGTGACATGTACATTATCCTGCCTGCACTCTGTAGAGGAAAGGGTAGAGGTTGGACAAACCTGTGTAAGGTTTAGGTTAGGTTCCTTTGCCCAGTTGGCATTAGACTCCTTATTACCCAGAGTGTCTACAGCCAGCTGAGGCACCATCTGGACTGTCACTGTCCTTTTTGGGTTAGTTCCCATCCTGAATCCACCGCTTTACAGTCTTTGTAGTTAATCCAAAAGTTGAAGAGGTGCGATATGATCCGATATCCTAAATTCCCTAGAGTAGGAAAACATAAAAAGTCTTTAGTTTCATGAAGCCGAGTGAGTTTTACTATAAATCATACACAAAATATCACTGAACTGCTGTTGGGCCACACTGAGTGAAATGTAATAGTCCAACTGGTGACTTCAAGTCCAAATTAGATCATTGTAACAGTTAAGGCCTATTCGTACTCCAGTTTTATAGTGATAAGGTGACCACTGAAACATTTTATAGTAAAAACAGAGAGATGTGTTTGTGCGAGTGCCTGAGTGGTGAGACGTCATTGTAGTTTCAGTGTTCACCTTATCACCTAAAACTGGAGTATGAATAGGCCTTTATAGTAGCCTAGTATCTGTATTTCAAATCCATTTGATCTGTGTTTCAAAACCATTTTAAAATAGTGCCCCGTATAAAATCATACATGTACAGCCCACTTTAATTATTTTCACTCTGTTGTTGATTAACATGCCAAGAGTGTGTTGTAGGAAGTTGTGACAATGTTATTACAACAACATAATGTGCAGTATGTTGGCTACATCATTGATTATTACATTTACATTAAAAAAAAATCCCCCCCAGTTTTCAATTAATTGCATCAACTTAAAATAACTGTAAAATCCATATAGCCTACAGAGAAGACAGACAGTTTACTAATAGTATGCTAATCTGGTGTTTTACAGCCAGAACCAATTAAGCATTTTAATCAAATTGCAATTATCGACGATGAGTGATTAGTTCCACTGCATGACTAGCCTAAGCAAACTAATCGAACAAAGAACTCAAGCTCCACCCTTGACATCTTGTTTGCTATAAGGAATAGTCAAAAATGCTTGTCTCCTCAGCCATAATTAAATATTAGGTTGTGTGTCACAGGCTCGATAACATAATAGGCCTACTGTAGGTATAAAAAACTGAAAATAATAATACATAGTAAAGATCCATGTATGGACAAATTGATAGATTAGAAAGCATTGTTACATGAATACAATAATGAAAGACTTATTTTCAGCGAATCTATGGTTATAATGTAACCCGTAGCCTACTGATAAGACGGGCTAAATGTGTTTTAGAAAGGACCGTCACCTCCTGACTACATAGCCCCTCGTGTAAAGACTCAAGAGCGACTGGAGCAGCGGACAGGTCAATGCAATGCTTAATACAAAACACATCACATAGGCTATGTGCTATGTGCCCGCTGATATGAGTCATGACCACCGACTCCAACCCAGGGAAAAAAAGACGACAAGTGATGCTGATGAGCAGAGCTCGCCGTGCCAATTAAGAGCAACGCTCCGCAGCCGCCCATCCCACCCTCGCAAATTCCACGATGCACCGGTCCTGTTCTGATTTGACCTTGCGGATGCGTTCATCGTCAGACAATAGAAAAGATTTGCGCTGGACGGGTAGAAACAGACACTTACCTCGAAAGCCGTTACGTCCTCTTCATATTATTTAGAGTTCGAGTGTGGACTGGAGATGGGTGACAATAGGAGTAGGACCCTATCGTGCGCCTCCGTGTCGCCGACCGTGCAGGTTGGTCTCCTCGAGAAGAGAATATCAAGTCAGTGTCGGTGACTCGGTGAGATCAAGCCACGCCTTCTATCAGAACCGCTCTGAATGTGGGTCTCATGTGGAAAGGTAATGATGATAATTGGGTCCAACATCAGCACGGCATTATCGATTAATTCTCTCGGGAAGAGCGCGAAGCTTAAACACAGACCGTGTCTGATCTCACCTCTTCACATTCGCTCTGCGCTGCCTTGACCAATTAACATTTTATAGCATATAGGCTGTATGAAAAAAAAATCGATGGCCCCTTTCCCTGCGGGGTTTGTGCTGTCTGCCCACTGCCAGTGCAGTGCAACTATATAGGCCTACCCACATTATGGCTTCAACTATAAGTTCTAAAACATTACACTGCCCAGATGTCTGTGGTGGTGTGTTGACTGACAATAAAGCCCTTTGCTTTAATATGACTATTAGCTATATGCTACATGATGAGAGAGAATGCACTGTGCGCTGTTCAACGATGCTAATGGTTCGTCCACAGTCCTCATTGGGCCCTTTTGATTAAACTCAGGTGCTGTTGTAATGAAGTTGATACTCTGAGGCTTTGTGGCTTCCTTTGAGGAATTAAGTAGCAGCATAGGATTGATCTTCTACCCTTGAAAGCCCCAGGGAGGTGATTAGGTGAGTATAGGCCTACACAGAGCCTTTCCTCCCTTACTCTAGCTTCAACAGACCTTAATTACTGTCTATTACTGGTGGCTATGCAGCTTTAGGCACCGCAGCCTATATCACAGCATTGGCCATCTGTGCTTTACAGCCCAAGCTTCTATTGAAAAACTAAATGGTTTCAATGCAGAAATATTGAGGTCACTTTTCTCATTACAAGAGTCATCTTGTGGCGTGATTAGAACACACACACACACACACACACACACACACACACACACACACACACACACACACACACACACACACACACACACACACACACACACACACACACACACACACACACACACACACACACACACACACACACACACACACACACACACACACACACACACACACACACACACACACACACACACACGATCCCCCTCAGCACTCTAGCAGTGGAGGAAGAAGTACCCGTCTTTTTGGAAGTAAAAGTAACAATACCAATAATATAGAGATACTGTTACAACAAGTACAATTTTACTTGAGTAAAAGAACAAAAAGGTGTTGGCAGCAAAATATACTCACCCAATAAAAGTAGCGAAATCTCTGTGTGTCAGAGTACCCGTTCCACCCATCTGTCCAGGGGCCCTGTCCGGAGTCCGGGCAGTGGCCTTTTGTGGCGGTTCTGGACAACCGTGGGTCTGACCGACTTGACACCGGGCTCTGCACTCCTTGTGGGGGTGTGGAACGCGTGTGTCGAATTTGAAGTCGGTGGGGTGGGGGTCATCAAACCCTGTACAATCAAGACACGCTCCATATATGGCCAGCAGTGGCGTATTCACAATAAGAGTCTCGATCTCGCCTCTCCTTGAAAACATACTTACAAAAAAAGAGACATTCACGGACGTGTCCATTCCGTGGCGCGACCCTCCCATATACATGTATACGCTTGTGTTCAAGCCAAGGGGAGCAAGGCAGGCAGGCACTACTGAAGGCATTTGCGTGCTCAGCTGACATTTTCGCCAGTGTGCAGGGCACTAATTACACTTCCAATGACCACATGTACTGTTGAACGTCTGTTTACTAGTGTACAAAGAGTAAAAAGTGCACGCAGAAGTACAATGACAACCTCTCGCCTAAATAGTCTGTCTCCTAGCGTTTGAGAGAGGTTTAACTGAAGGTCTGAACTATGATTTTGTGATAGAGATTTTCAAGCGAAAGCCCCGCCGTCCCTGCAGGCGTCATGTTCGCCTCTTATCTGTAATGCTGCATACGGTCTGTGCAAAGACACCTTATTTATTTATATTGTCTTTATTAACGTTTCAATGTGTTCTTGTTGCTTTCTGCCCCCCTGGGTCAGCTTTTCGCCTGGCCAACTTGTAATTCCTGCATTCGCTACTGAAGGCCATTAGCCTACAGAATTCATTGATTGATTGATTGATTGAAGAATTTATTAACAGTTTGCAGAATTACAGTACATTTCAAGCACAAACTCAATACAAAGGCTGTTAACTGAGTGGACGACCCAATTAAGCATTACACTTGTTTCCAATAGGGTCCACCATGTTCAAATCATCAAAACATTTAGAGACGTACAAATAGACACTTCTATAGACAGAACAGGAATTCATCATAAAGGAGGTAAAAAGGGAAAAGAAACATATACAGTGAGGGAAAAAAAGGGGGTGGGCGGTGGGGGGGGATTCACGTTCAGCTCCGTTAATTTGTTTGTTTTCCTTGGAGGAGCTGCGTTGGGTCCCCAAGTCGGCTCCATGGCCGTACCTTGAGTTGGCTGTGTGGCCGTGACCGTCTCTTGTGTTGTCCTTGCGTTGGGTCCCCAAGTCGGCTCAGTGGCCATACCTTGAGTTGGCTGTGTGGCCGCGACCGTCTCTTTGTTGTCTCCACCAGGCCGAAGGCATGGGGAGAGAGTATGTTTTGCACTCCGTCCGTGTGTGTGTGTGTGTGTGTGTCTGGTGTTGTGGGTGTGGACTTCGTTAACATTAAGGAAGTATCTAGACAGGTACATGGGTATCTTGGTGGTGTATCGAATCTTGTGGACCAGACCCATTGCAAGATGCTGTACTCTGTCGTCGACCCTAAGCCATTCCAGCCTGTCGAAGTGGGCAGGGGTGAGGTGGGTTCGGGGGGCGAGGTCAAGTAGGAGCCTGACCAGTTTGTTTTGGGAAGTCTGGAGCCTGGTTTTAAGGGCCTTTGAGGTGCTGTGGTACCAGGAGGTGCATGCATAGTCAAAGAAACCCTGTACAAGGGCTCCTGTTAAGGTCTTCAAGGTGTTTTTGTTGACCAGTGAGGAGATCCTGTAAAGGAATCTTGTTCTATGGTTGATCTTTTTGATTACGTTGGTGGCCATTTTATCACCGGAAAGATTAGCCTCCTCCAGGATGGAACCTAGGTAGGTAATTGCATCTTTACGTGTGATAACATTGTCACCCACTCTAACCAAGAAGCCATTTGCCATTCCATATGTTGAACTGCCCCCCCATGCCAAAGCGCCAGCAGACTGCCGTCACCCAGGCGGATGCGTGCACGCGACCTCACTCTTTAGCACTAAAAACTAGAAAAACATAATCTCTCCCCATGCCTTCGGCCTGGTGGAGACAATAAGGACAGACAGAATGGGAGAGTAAAGAATCTCAGACCAAGGGAGTATAGGTAGGTAGTCTACTACTGACCCCTACTGACAACACTTTGAAACAACAGCCTTGCAGCACTAATAAGGCTGGGACTCTAAAATGCTACCAGTGCTACCACCCTGTCCCTCCTCCTACTCTGTAGTCCGTATGCTGATTGGCACCAAACTGACTGCGTAGGGGTGATGGCCAAGGGCCGATTTACTTCTTGAATCTGGCCTCTGACCTGAGCTCTGACTACAGCCGCCAATCAAGCAGAAAGTGAAGAACCACTGCTGTTTTCAGCTGACTGGGAGCTTGGTGCTATTTTAAGCTTCAGGATTCAGGTCTTCTGAGACTCAGTGTTAATTTTGACAGCAAATTCTGATTTAGTCTTAGTCGTTTGAATAACACCATTTAGTTTTAGTTTAGTCATCTGGAATTGTTTAGTCTTAATTGACCCTTAGATCGCCATATGGTTGATTTCTACTTCAATCTAAATCAACTTTGCCATGGGTTATATTAGCAAATGTCTTATCATCCTATCCTATTACACCATTTAGTTCTAAATCATGATACAACTTTATGTTGTGATAATAAGCAGCAGTAGCCTCATTCAACTACATTTCTTCCGTGTGCAATGACGCACCACCGCCGCCCGCTCACCACCACCAAACGAGTCGTCCATATAATATATTTATCAACCATATTTTCAGAATTATGAAAATGTATAATTTCCGCTCTGGAGAATTAAGCGTAACAGGGGGCACATTTATGCTTTTTTTAGGGCAACTTCGCCGGGCTTTTGGGCGACCGTAGAAGACCGTACGGGCGAGTTATCTTTACTTTTCTGGGCGAGATGGAATATGGGAGACGGTACCCGTTACCAGTGAGAGGACACCTAGCCTTGATTGAAGTAAGTATATTTATTTCAAAACTATGGAATGCACTTCCCATTGCAGTCAGAACTGCAGCCTCACTCCCAATCTTCCGCCGTAGTCTGAAAACCCACCTCTTCAGACTCCACCATGGCCCGTAGCACTTGCCCTAGCCTAGCCCCTTAGATAGCACATTATGTAGACTTAGATAGTATTTTAAACAGACTTATAGCTTGTTATGTAGACAGCTCTAGAATTGCACTTTATGTAGTCATAGCACTTTATAGTACACATGTATAATATATTATATAGTATAGTATGTATAGTTTACATAGATACTCCACTGTTACGTTCTTAGTTTACGCATGATTCATGATAACTACTTTTTATACATGTGATGTATGCCATGCTTTTTTGTTTTTGCTTAATGTAAGTCGCTCTGGATTAAGAGCGTCTGCTAAATGCCTAAATTGTAAATTGTAAATTGTAAATTTAACAGTTAGTAGAATTACAGTACATTTCAAGCACAACTCAATACAAAAACTAACTGAGTGGACGACGCTCTGGTCCATAGCCCTAATGGGGCCGTGTACTTATTGATAGTTTGTTTTTGGATTGAATCTTAAGAACAACAAACGATAATTCAGGCAGGCCTATTTCCGTTTTTCAATTTGTTTAATGCAAACCAAAAACGGAATAATCAGAACGGAACGTGTCGTTTGTTGTTCAGTTTAAGTGCCAGGGACGTTAAGACGAGCTGAATCTAACTATGTACTGATTGCCAGGGACGTTAAGACGAGCAAAAAAAAATCCTCTAATCTGGTGTGCAGGTGATGACATGACATTGCCAAGAGAAAACCTCATAGACAAGAATTTCCTTCCGGTGAGAAAAAACCCCTTTCTGGCCAAAAAGTGCATTTTATACTATACATGTGGTGGGGGGCTCAGAGTCAGAGTGCTTCCACTAAGGAAAGTAGGCTTTCTAATAACACAAGCTGCCTTTGTATTGGTGAGTAGGTAAAACGTTCTTTATACTTTCGCAACAGAGGAGAGGCTGGTCTGCATGGTCTTCATGCGAGCGCAGGAAGACAACATAGTCACATACTGTAGCTCTAAAGGTCTACTGGAAGCCCCATAGGTCCCATGTTAAACCCAGAAATGTCGTTTAATGTAAACTTTTATGATTCACATGTCATCTATAGGCTTAGCAGATGAGATTAAGCTTGGTTGCTAAAAGTTGCACGTTGAGCAATTTTAGTTATTAGCATAATATGTGACCATACCATTAACATCCTATATAAAAGGCAAAAAAGTCAAAATTTCATCATTCTTTAAGTAGCATGTGACATGAAACTAGGGGGTTTATGATTCTGTCATCCATTCCAAGCATTAGTTTTGCACAAAAAACACTCCTTGGGAGGAAAACAGCCATCACAAATGTGAAAGTGGATATGGCTGAATTTAGCCCAAGGGGTGTCAAAACTAATGCTTGGAATGGATTCAGAATCATGAAAACCCCCTAGTTTCATGCTACTTAAAGAATGATGATTTTTTGTTTCACACACACACACACACACACACACACACACACACACACACACACACACACACACACACACACACACACACACACACACACACACACACACACACACACACACACACACACACACACACACACACATTTGTGATTACGGCTATGGCCGTTTTAGCCTAAGGAGTGTATTTTTGTATTATTTTGTGCAAAACGAATGCTTGGAATGGATTCAGCATCATGAAAAATCCCTAGTTTGACATGTCACATGCTACATAAAGCATGATGAAATTTAGTTTTTTTTTCTTCCTTATAGGTTGTTAATGGTATGGTCAGATATTAATAGTTCGCAGTTTCTACATGCTGGGGACCTCAACATTTAATTCTAACATAAAGCATTGGTGTACTCAACATGTCCGGGTTCACATTCTGGCTACTAGACTATAGATAACATTTATCATAAAAGTTTACATTCTGGGTTCATGGAATTTCCAGTAGACTATAATGAAGGCATTTGCTATGGACCAGCGCTACTTGGTACCCAGCAGAGGCTCTGACTGGTACCCATGCAGGCTTTTATTTTCGTTAGACTTAGAGGACACCTGACCGCATCTGTGTTATCACAAATGCAAAGACCGAAAGAAAAGACGCGTTGTGATCGTTGTTTTGGAGCAGCTACATGTATGTATCATCATGGCTTCCATTGACAATGAATGGTAGACTGCATCGTTTAACAGGCAGACGTAAAGACGCAGTCTACCATTGTCAATGGAAACCAGCGACATTGAAGATGCAAAGACGCAATGGTGCATGTAGCTGCTCCAAGTCCAAATGATACTCCCATTCGTCTTTGCGTCTGCCCGTGCGTCCCAGAATGAGTCAATGACATCACATCATCAGCGTGTGTACATGGGTGAATGAATGAGACTTTGTCAACAGAAGCGCAGATAAACACAGGTAACTTCAACTACGATCACTTACACTTTTACATCTCCATCTGTGTGATAGTGTTAATGTTGTTGTTGCCACACAGATGCTTAACGGAATAATATTTGCGGAATAAACTCCAGCTCGTTACACTTGTGAATGTGTACTGACGTCAACTAGCATGCTAGCAATGCTAACGTCATGACAACCTGTTGTTAGCTAGCTAAATAAAGTAGTCGGTCATGCTACGTCGTGTCTGTGCTCAGCTGTTGATGATGACATTAAAACATTCGACTTACTCAATATTATTCGCACGATGCGACTCACGTCGACACTGTTTTTTATCAATTGTTTTTTAATACGTGTTTTCGTGGAGCGAAATACGTAACTTTAGCTCTAGTGTTTATCATAGTAACTGCAGCCAAGCTGCAGTGTGATGTTCTTCTGATATAGTTTACTAAAGCAATCCTTGATAAATCAACTGAGCTCAACTCAACATATAAACATGATTTCAGAGAACGTTGAAGATCACCATCAATATACTGTCACGTCAAACCTCACTTTGGTTACATGCACTGATCCACCATCATTGGATTGGATCAACAAACAATGCACTTACTGTCATTGGAGCCATTGTCACAGAGATGAGCAGACAGTCTAAATCTGGCCGTGCTTAGTCTGCTCGTTGAATGAACGCAATGACAGACATGTTTTTGAACGGTCCTTTGAAGGTGCCACGTCATTGTTCCGACATGGTTTCAGTTCTTTTCGACACCGTTCCGTTTTGAGAATGAATGGCACGTGTGTCCGGAAAGGTTCTGCTAATACCAAACCTACATTTAAAATAAAAATACATGGATTTGCCCTTGATACACTGACTGACAGTCACAGTACTTTAGCAGGGTGATCATCAAGCTTAGAAGAACGGAATACTGAGACCTTACAAATTACCACAGTACAGAATAAAGGGATGTAAAGTGATGTACAGGCTCAAATGCTGCTGCTGTGTGGCTCATCAGTTAGTACATCTAACTAAGAATTGATAATTCTCCCCTGTGTGGATTTATTCAAGACATTCATTGATTTAACACTATTACTGTTTATGATGTAGAAATGCTGGGGTACATCTGGCAGTGTTTCTACACCTCCTTCCTTCGATATTGGCTGAAGTGGTTCATCAGACATGCAACAGGGAAATGTGAGCTGCAGAGGATATGTTCAGGGTACCAGCCTGGGACCATCAGGACAACAAGAGCAGGTGAATTAAGTTCCATCAGCCTGTTGCTTTTCACGTCTGCCATTTATTAGAATTTTGCACTAATTGTTATCCTTTTTTCTTTTTCCTTGTTTCTATTTTGGGGGGCAGAATATGCTCTCCAGTCATCAAAGAACAAGGTGAGATATGGATGTTCCCATACAGCACTGTTGTATAGTATAATTTTAATCTAACGCAGTCTTATTGTGTAAGTGAAATAGTATTTAATCTACTCAGTCCCCCTGAACTTGGCGTAAGCACTTAATCCACTTAATTTACCACTTAATTGGCCGCAGTCCTACAGGGGTCTATACTGGGTCTAGGTCTTGCATGTTTGCATTGTGAGCTTGTAGATCAGTTACTTTTAAAGAAAGACTGCCCAGAATAGGGGCACCAGGGTTCATGTGGTTAAGACACAAATTGAATAGTGTAGAATGCTGTAGTCATTTTTTGTCAGTGCTTCTTTTTTGTCAGTGCCTCTTTGTGACTTTGAAATACCTCATTCGGCTATTGTGTATCATGGGATTTATTTGAAAGTCAAACAACAAATGGAGGTAAAGAAAGAAAAGCAGGTGCGCTTCCTCTGGATACTGCCCTTGGTTGAGGCAGTGGGTGCTCAGCTTTAAATATAACTTAACTCATAAACCATCAAAGTGGAATAAAGCGGCACTCCAAAAAAGATGCAAGACTGGCTCAGATGCAAGTTCTCATGTTTTATTGAGAACGCGTTTCGGCGATAGCCTTCAGAGCAGATTAAAACAGAGTGCTGCTTTTTTCCACTTTGTTGGCTTATGAGTTAACAAATAATAGAGCTTGCGCAAAAAACTAATTTCACCCACTGTTTTACACCTCTAAACCTCTAAAAATTTAAAGTGATTTTAAATATGCCAAATGGATGACACAAAAAGCCAGAGGCTTGTTTCCATTGTGGTCTATTAAACATTGAACACTGGACAAAACACAAATGCAACAATAAACTACACAATATCTGTAAAATATACACATAGATAAAAATTAAGGCATAAGTGCCAAGCTTCATTTCAACATTGCTTTGCTGTGCCACCTGCCTTTAATCTCTATTTCATTCTCTCCCTTCTGTAGGTTTTAAGAGGGGCTTTACAAGAAAGTGAGGATCATTTGGAGTCGTGCGTGGATCAGATCATGCGAGAGAAGCATGTCAAACCTCAGAAAGATCCCACGTAAATGATGTTTTCTTACCCCGTTATTCAATTTAGTCGGTTTTTTAATATTCTATTTCACTGGCCTGCATGTCCCCTCTGTTTCAGGTTCAAGAAGAGTTTGCACCTGTGTCTCTTACAAATAACAGGATACAGCTCCTTGTACACATCTGTGGAGGAGCTGAGAAAGGTGGTCTTTGACTCAGAGAATGAACAACATGAGGCCATGCTCCTTGAGGTATGAAGGATTGTGCTGTTTGAAATCAAGATCCTCAGACATTGTCTGGTAAATTTCTTTAGCTTTATGATCTAGAGAAATGCAAATTATGAAAAAAGTAGATGCTGTATGTGATAATGCAATGCAGTAATCTAAATGTTTTCATCACTCTAAATGTGTTTTCACTAGAAGTTGGAAATGGGATGACATTGTATAGTTACATATTCCTCCCATTAAGTTTACATTGTGGTGAAAGTGGTTCAATTCAATTCAAAAGTGGTTTTGCCTGTGACGCCAAGCTAATTGAGTAGTATTTGCTGGTTACACAAGTAGCCTCCACTTTAGAAAGGCTAGCCGATTCGACCGAAAATCAACCGATAATTCCCAGTAGGTTACTTATTACGCCGATCTTATCTAGCCGATCGGCTCGTCTGGAGCCTACTGGCTGCGATTCGCGTTGATGACACGTTAACCGATCTTATCATGCATGTGTCGCAGCGCAGTCCTAATATTAACGCATGTTCGCCAACCTTAATCCTGTCATTTTGGTCTACTGCCTAGTGCCTACTAAAAACGGCAAGCCTCCTAATACCCTCCCCTAAACTTAACCGCAAGCATGTCGCAGCGCGGTCCTAATATTGACGCATGTTCGCCAACCTTAATCCTGTCGGGTTTTTTTTTCAGTCGGCAGGCATGCCCATACTCGTCGGAAACAATCGTACTGATCCTAACTGATAACTGCGGTCTTGTCCATTGATACCAGTCGAAACGGGTGGAAAGGCAGCCTTCTTGATGACGAGGCTTATTTCACAAGTAAAATCTAATTATATAGACAGTACATTTTCAATACTGAATTGATAATGTTAGCCTACATTAAAACATCCCGTCATGAGACCTGCATTGTCATTTGTGTGAATTAAAGTCGAGTGAGTTAACCTTTCACTCGGTTGCATATACCTCATGTGTATTCCTTCCATATAGGGATGCATCCTAGCATCCCTTTTTTGGGGCGTGCACAAATTTTGGTGACAATAGGTGATCTACAAACTCAGGGGCAAAAGGAGCGGACCCAGTCTCGAGCCCTGGGGGACCAGGCAACTAAGACTAAGTAATTGGGTTTAAGTGGTTAATGCTTAAACACAGTTGTGTTTGTGATCTTAGCTCTGGGACCTGTTGATGCCAGCAGTTAAATTGGAATCAAGGGTAAACAAGCAGTGGGGTGACATTGGATTCCAAGGAGAAGACCCTAAAACGGACTTCAGAGGAATGGGCTTGTTGGGACTGACTAATCTCGTGTGAGTTGATGAAGTTGTATTATTAATCAGAAAGATAGATGTGATCGGACAGCTCCTACATTTTCTGCAGTGGAATGTTAATCATTCTGATTTGACTTTGTTGCAGTTTCTTCAGTGAAAACTACACAGAGGAAGCGCGTCAGGTGCTGTCTCATGCAAGCCATCCAAAACAGGGGTAGGGAACATAAGACAATCATCATGTGTAAACTATAAAGACTATGTACAGACCGTATATATTTAATATTTTATGGTAAAAGGTTGAATTTAATCAAATTTACAGAGACTTGACTGAAGCATTACATAGACTACTAGGGTTGTCCCGATCCGATTTCGATCATTTGAAAATGACATGATCGGCCCCGATTTACATTTTACAATCACGTAATCAATATTATTTCCATATCATGATATTAGACTGCATATTGTCTGTGATTTTGGATATTGTACTGTCCTAATTGTGATACACATGGTTAAGCTAAACTTAAAAGCACTCCATATTCCAGGTACTCTTATGCCATTGTTGGGATCAACTTGACAGAGATGGCTTACAGCCTCCTGAAGAGTGGTGCTCTGAAGCCCCATTTCTACAACACTGTGGCAGGAAAACCTGAGCTCCAGCACTTTCAACAGCTATACTGTGAGTATCACCTGGAGGGTATTGCATCAACGTTGCTAATGATAGCTGTGTTTACCTGAGAAATCTGGGTTATACTTAATGTCCACTCCCATTTTAGGAACAAGGCAAATTAAAGTGTCTCATCAACATTAAGACAAACCTGAGAAATCCAGCCCAGAACAGTCAATCATTGAAAAGATGATATCATGTCACAAAAATAAATGATTAAGTGGTGTGCTTATCAGCAGTGGAACAAACCCTGCTGATACAACCAAGTGTTCTGACATTTCTTTGTCAGAACGAGTCACATATTGAATTGAAATCCGTTTACTACAACCGGCCATCTACAAAGGCTAGGTTTTCCAAAATATTCAACATTTTGATATACAAGAACTGCATTCATTTTAACTGCATTTCCTAAATCATTAAGACAGATAATAACAATATATCGAATTATCGATTTAAGTAATTCAGTTCATGTTTACATTTTTCCTATAGGTTACTTGGCATATGAATTCGATAAGTTTTGGTTGTCTGAGGAACCGGAGAGCATCATGGAGTTTAACCACTACAGGGAAAAGTTCCACAGCCAGGTGAAGACACACCTACAGGACCCTGATGTGTCCCTCACATTGACTGTCGGCCCTAAAAGCCAACATGGTTTACAGGAATAAATTTCAAACCACTGCTGCACCGTGCCCCTATGACATTCTTTTATATTGCATAGAAACCTAAGAGGGAGCAGCTGACTAACCAGTGCTGCTCAAATGTTAACACAAAAAGTCTTCACCTGGTGAGTGCATACCACAAAATAAGGCTATGGTCCTTCCTGCAGACGGTGCTGGTTCAAATACTGTATGACCCTGTCAATTTCTATTCAAAATAAAGGAGAAGTGAGAAATGCAAAAAGTCTTGGACCACTCAACATAACACAACATTCTCCGTCATTTGAAACAAATGAAACCCTAAAAATAGATGTGGCATTTAGAGTAGAGCACAAATGTAAATTCTATACCTCAAATAGGACCATTCCAATAGCAAAGTAAACGGTGAAGGAGATTTACTGTAGCAGATTGTAGGGAAGAGGGTGATGTAGTGATTTGTATTCATAGTGATGGTTTGTGCACTTTTCAGGCACCAGGGAACAAACTGTGGCATTCTTGAAGTTAGACAACAGGACTGAAAAAAGTTAATGTAGCTTTGAATTTTATTTAATCTTATATTGAGATGTCTCATATTTATATAAACAATGCACGTGTGTTGTCTTCTTTGTTCTACTCAGGAGGTCAGTATGTCTGTAACAAGAGTAGTAAAGCAATGAAAAATATTAGAATTTCTTATTTGGTGCCCTATTGCTTTAGTGCCCTCCCTTGACACCTGTGCATTATTAAATGTGTCTCAACTGATACCATTAATACCATGTGTTGTACAAGGTGGTGCTGGGTTCATCAAATTGTCTTCCATTTCACACATTTGTATGTGAGTCGTGACCCAGGACATGGTGTTTTTGCCTTTTTTTATTCTGTTTGTATTTGAGGATACTTTTTTTAATATTTCTAGACCAAAACATGAATTACTTTGTAATGTCTGACACCTCTTTGTTCAATGTTAATAAATACGTTTTCATGTTATGCTAGACTGTGTGTTGAGAGAGAGAACCACTGAACAAATGGTTATAAAACCCACAAAGCAAACATGTTTTATTTGTAAAACAAGTCAAATATTATTTAAGCTTTACATTGTGGTATGGGCATCAATAACATTGATTTATGTAGTATGTGAGTGATGGCTGCATGCCTGCATCTCAGTGAAAGGTGCACTAAGCTGTCCTGTTTGTGTGGATAGTTGACGTTGCACGTTTAGACCAATACTGCCAAATCACTCTGCAAAGTAAGCTTAACCCACTGCACAGAACATTTACGCTTTGAAAGGGCTATGACATGTCACAATAAATATAAAGAGGGTAGAACACTTACCTAAAGATAACATGTGATCTACAGTAGTCTAAATTACGTATATGTGATATTGTGTGCGTGTATATACAGTGATTTATATATGGATATATAAAAATATGTCAGTGTTAGGCAGAACCCTTGTAAAGTATCTGCAAAAGGGAATTGAAAATAACCTGTGTTCCAAAGGATCCAGTGTAGTTATTTAGTTACAGGCTCTTTCATTGGTTAAACATTTATAAAACCCACAGACAGACTTAACCACTTTCAACCATGGCATCCCTATTTTGGGATTTTTTTCCAAGCTCACAATGTGTTGCACTGCCGCGATGCAGCACTAATTTATGAAAGAAAAAACATTCCTAATTGTATACATCAGAATATAATCCCAAAAGGGCCCCACATCTTTCCACATACAAGGTTTCTACCTGACAGTGACAATATATTACTTTGTATTTAGCCTATAGCCACATACATAGCCTGTCTGTTATTCCTTTTTGAACAAAGGAATTTAAATGTGGTGTAGTGATTTGCACTTTAAAATCCCAGATACAAGCAGCCAGAATGAGTTTTTTCAGACAGGTGGCTGGAATCTCCCTTAGGGATAGATATGGTGAGACTATGAGTAGAAGAACCACTGCTCCTTTATGTGGAAATGAGCCATTTATGGTGGTTTGGTCATTTAGCACAGATACTTGCTGAATGTCTCCCATGGGAAGCTCCTTTGGTCACATCCCACTGGGAGGAGGCCCTGGGGCCCCAATGGTAGACCGAGGAGGGTGGATTATATCCATACTGACCAGCATGAAGTGGCTAATGTTGCCCGGGAAAGGGAAGTCTGGAGCTCTCTCCTAGAACCTTTGCGCCTGCGATCCGGCTCTGCATAAGCGGTTGAAGATGGATGGATGGAATTTAAATGTATTTAGGTTAAAATGTGCCGGGTCAAGCAGACTTCAGCTGAAACAGGATTGTCAGTTGGTATGCTCAAGGTTCTTCTTTGTGACCATCATTGCCCTCTTGATCTGCTCAAATGACACGAACATCACTACGTTCCAAGACCCCAGCCTCAGAAATGACGGTACAAATCTGCACATGACAGGGACAAGTACAGAAGTCGGTCAGTGGTTCACTATTTACACCTGTGAACTGTGGAACCAGAATGGTGCTTTTATAAACTTGCCTCACAAGTTGTAGAGAGAATGTTATAGTCCAGCAGCCAACAGGCTTCTTTTGTTAAAAGTGGGAAATTTGGTATATAGTCTTTTTTATTGACCTAAAATATTGTCTATATACATACATTCATGAATCCACTTGCTGACCGGCTGTCAATATTGGGCCATATTTTTTACATTAACATCCTATGGCAGGCAAAATTGTCAAATGTCAAACTTTCACATTTCACAAAAGTTTCACATTTTTGACATGTTTGCCTGCCTCACAATATGTCACATTATGACACATTGTGAGCTTGTAGCAGAGAACAGTTTTGATTAATAATGTGTCTAATTAAGTAACTACTATAGGCTGTCAAATGTAGTGGAGTAAAAAGTACAGTATTTGCCTCTGAGATGTACTAGAATGGGAGTATAAAGCATCAAGTAAAGTAGAAGTGCCTCGAAATTGTACTGCAGTAGGTCTACTTGAGTAAATGCACTTAGGCCTATGTAGTTACTTTACAGTTTACACCACTGGTGGAGAGGGAGAGAGCATAAAAGAGTGTAAGACAGTTACAGTAGCAGACTGGGAGAGGAGAGAGAAAATATTTACCCTTTGTAGAAAGCTGTTGGCCCCTCTTTGGTCAACATGGTCCATGAACAGTTGATGGCGCTGCGGTACTGCCCGGGTGGGGAATTCATGTAGCGTGTCTTCACCACGTCAACCGGTGAAGCAATCACTGTGGTCACAAAGCCAGCACCGAACGCAGACACAAAATGACACGGAAGAGTGTCTGCAGAGAGATCATTTAAAGATGTTAGTAACTTCTTTTTCTTATTATTACATATTGAAAAGTAGTTGACAGACTTTCCAATAGAGGTCAGTATGGACTGGAGATTCATTAATATGGGGTCTTTGTTCTCAGCTGATCTACCTGTATACAGCAAAACAAGGTCATTATGTAACACTGATAGGGCAATATTCTCCCAGGAGATAGGCCTAAATGTTTATTAACTATTTACAACACTACTGTACCAGGCCGTGTTCTGTTATCAGCTCAGGGGATACAATAGTCAAAAGGACAAGAGGGTGTGTATAATGTGGACCAATCAGCTGTCTCACTTGGGGTTGCCAACCGTCCCTTGAAATAAGGAATCGTCCCTTATTTGGAAACTAAAAGACTGTATCGCTTATTGAACTGATAACAAGGAAACACTTTGTTCCTTATTTTTGGCGATCAATCAGTGTCTCAGAAGTTCAAACAGCTCATATAGTATACGTATAGGCTACGATAATACAGGGAGTTAATATAATAAATAAATAAAACTACATATAGTGAGATTTGATCTTTTTCTGAGTGTCCCTTATTTTATCTTGTAATAAGAGACACCCCTTTAAATTTCAGGTAGTTGGTAAACTTGTGTGTGCGCATGCGCATGTGCGTGTGTGTGTGTGTGTGTGTGTGCATGCACACTAACCAGACATAAGTTTATGGTTCAGGAGGGCCTCCTTGATGAGGTCGTAGGTGACCAGTTCTGTGCAGTTGACCAGAGCATTTCTTGTGATGTTGGGTAGTGTGCCTGGAGAAGCAGTATGGCATAAACACCAATCATTCGACATCTGATGTAGTATACATACTACTTCCTCTGTAGTCACCTACTCCTGTAACAATCACTAAGCAATGGGCATGCCACTGCTGCACTAAACCAGTACTATGTGGGATTATTGATATGCTTCACTATAGCTGAAATCTGAAAATCTCCTTTTCCCCCCTTGTGTACACAAATGCTGAGAGGGAGAGTCCACTTTCGTGGCTACAAAAGTGGAGAGATAAGAGGAGAGATCACTTGTAATGCAGAGTACGTCTTAATTATCCATAACAAACAACATCTGGCACCAGTAGAAAACAGCCCCTTTGTCTTTTATGTGAAGTTAGGTTTTTAGTTTTTACACATTGTCTGCTCCTTTGACTGTTTTAGTGCATTTGATTTCAATACATGACATTTTAAATGTGTGAAAATAAAGAACAAGTAAGCAGGCAAAGGTTTCACTGGTTCATGTACATTGTAAAATGAAATACACATTGACACTACGCTACATCCTATCAGTCGTGTGCTGCCTCTCCAATGTTCTGTGTGACCTCAAGAGCTTGCAGTACCTTTCCAGAGCCCGCGCATGCCCTCGTTCTGGAAGATGTGTTTGTAGGCCTGCATGGTGCCGTTGTAGCGCCGGGCCACTCCGTCCAGGTTCATTTGGGCCTGGAATCGAACCTTCACCACATCAGTGGGCTGGGCGAATGACACGGCCATGGCTCCCGTGGTGCAACCAGCCAGGATACGTATCAGTATGTTTGCATCTTCGGAAGTGGAAACATAGATTGAGTCCCTCATGTCATGACACGTGAAGTTTCTTTGCAAGTCAACAAAGGTTGCAGACCCCTGTATCCTGTATTAGCTCCCTCTCATGATTGGATGAAATTGGTATCCCAAACTGAATTTTATTTTGGGGAGACTCGTTGCTGACCAAACACTCTATAGCAGGGGTTTTCAACTGATTGTGAACCAGGGACCACCACCATCTTTATAAGACTGTTTCTCAACCAATTGTTCATGGACACATATTCTTAAATAATAACTGAAATATTATGCTAGTGAGCAGAGCATTTTTTGAGTGAGCGAGTGTTGGAATTTCTTGTACTTTATCCAGCCTCTGTTTGATGACACTTTTCTGTCATCAAACAGAGTCATGATATTCACGATTATCCGGATAATCGAAATTCACCACAACAAAATAATTGTAATGTTTTTATCACAATAAAATATGAAATATTATACTCCCATACCTAATGCTTACTGTGTTGTCACTTACTGTCTTTGCCACCAGTGTAGAAATCCTTGACGTTGTCATAAAGGCCGATTCTGATGGAGGCGAAGCACACTTGTCTCTGTAGCCCAGCAACCAGGCCATTATAGAGAGACCTGGGGCCCTCCGTCTTTATCATGGTACTAAGTGTCCCAAACACCCCTCTGTAGCGGATGTTTTTGGCCGCTTCCACACTTTTCTCTCCCTGAATCTGGAGGTAATGATCAGTATTAGACAGAGGAGTAGTGATTGAAATTATACAACATTTGTAGTGTATGACAGCAGAGTAATCTGTGACAACTGTATTGTCAGCTTGCCATTACCGAGTACAATAATTAGTCAAGGGCTTTATATGAAAATGGACTGTTCTCTAAAAGTAAACAGTTTTTCAGTCAGTCTGATAAAAAAAAATTGCTTATAAGATGGATGGACAAATATTTCCTCCTTCCTAAGGGAGGGTATACTGACTGAGCAGATAATGTAGCCTACCTGTAATCTGACTTTGGCTGTGTCAAGAGGGAAGGTGACCAGGTCCCCTATGCAGGCAGCTAACCCAGCACTCGCCATCTTCACCCCCAGGGGAGGGGGCACATCTGAGGGCTTAAATCCCACCATGGTTCCCTGTAACTAGGAGGGGGACATGCACATTCATACATACAGCATATGGGGTTCTCTAGGGTTGTTACAAAACACACATCATATACAAGTTCTTAGCTTATAAAACGGTCGTAATTCTGAGTCAAAAGCTAGTATTACTTTAATAGTCTCTAATTTGTTGTAGTATACTGTAGTTTCAACATCAAAGTTCAAAGCCATGTCATAAAATAATAAAACAGAAACACACTTACACGTTAAAGTTTCTCTTAAGGTGTTAAATCCTTAAAATCCTTCCTTGTGTTTTACTGGGAGGATTCCATACAGCAGAACATAATCCAAAAAGGGCCCATCATCTTTCCAATCTGTATTTATCCGGTCTAGCTCACTTTTTTATGACATACTCAGAGAGGCGGTACTGTGTACAAGACCTGGACAAAATCAAAGTCCATCTTCTGTCAGAAAGTCAATGTTCAGTTTAAACCCACAGTGCCGCACACTACAACCTTTTTCCTTTTATCAGAGTACACCCTCTGTAAATGATGCTAGTATGGCCCAAGTACTTACTCCAATCCAAGTGCTAAGCAGGGACACATTGGGGATTGAACACCAATATTGTACCGATGTCAGGGCGGACACTAACCACAACCAAGGAGCAAATGAGACAAGGTTCACTTGCTTCATTTATACAAAAAAACAGTTCAACACCTCACCCCTGCTCTATTATAGCAATGAGTATCATGGGAATATAGAACTACATAATAACAGTTATTAAAAAAGAATGAATAAATCACTCATCACTGTAAATACATTACCGGTGATTACTTCACATTCCCATTGTGCTCAACATTACAAATTAATATAAAGTATATAGGCTACACTGAAAACTGACTTATGTTATGATACATGCACTATTGATGTAGAACTAGGTAAAATCCCAAATAAAAGAAGTTTAAAAGTGAGCTTGCAATAAATGCCAGGAGGTAGAGTCTATTTATTATACTAGACCAGATATAGATCTATATGTTTGTAATGAGGGTATGCGCATGCTTAAAGTGAATGGCACATCGAGTGGCAAAACGAGTGGCAAAGCAACAGGCAAAGTGAGTTTAATATTGTTTAACGTTGTTTAATGCAATCAGATAGGACTTTTCTGTTTGGATGCATGGGCTGTCAAGGCCAGAACGTAGTTTTTTGCCACTCAGTAGGCGTTCTTGCATAACTTCCGGGTTTGATGATGATGTCACACGCATACCCTCTATTGACAACCAATAAAATGTTGTCGCTTTACTCACTTCAGTTACTCTTATCCTGAGTGTCTTGCAACACGTGAGCGGGTAGGGGTTCAGTGTCTTGCAACACGTGAGAGGGTAGGGGTTCCGTTTCTTGCAACATGTAGGTTCTTGAAATATATGAAGGGTTCAGTGTCTTGCTCAAGTACAATGAACAGTACATATAGACCATAGCAGGGGTCGAACTGGTGACCTTTCTGTCTTCGTGCAACAGTAGCTTAACTTAAGCTACAATCTACTGTAGTAGCACCGATTTGCACAAAAAACACAGGTAAAAAAAAGAATAAGCGTACAAAATTGACAGAGGAAAAACATTGGTCAACAGAGAGCTATGACGTGAATATGCGTCTGAAGTTCATTCAGAAGCAGATAAGAAGCCTTGCATCATAGTGTTACTTTCACTTAGCAGCTCAGCTGTCTGTGCAGCACAGATAGTACTAAACCGTTAAAGAGGGAATTTGTGGCTGAAGATGAAAGGGGAGATTGTACATGGTAAAAACCTGAGTACTACAAATGGATAAATGAACACTGAGCATTTTACTGTGTAACGTAGAGGGGGGGGGCAGATGAATAAGTACAAATAAAAAGCAACCATGAGGAAAATATTGATAAAAGACCATATTAATATTAGCTGACATAAATCTTAGAAAAGGGGAGTGGTGAGGCTGAGGCCTGATCTTTCGCAGGTTGAAGGGGTTTAAGTGAAAGAGGATGATTGAACAAGAAATTATAGCACAAATGGCTGCACAAATGATATACACTATAGGTCATAGTTATAGACAAATATATAAATAACAGAATAGAAAAACACTTTGTTGTCTTACTATTCCAATCAGTTGCATTAACAACTTTGTACTTATCCTTTAAGCTTCTTTTGATCATATTATGAACTTCTTTGACCCTCAGATAAGAGGCATCTTATGACCTGTGGAAGGAGAGGTCAATTCATGACATAACAGACTGGTCTAAACAAATGACATCAACACTCAAACTTGTTTCTGAACATTTAGGTTGCAGCTGGTGTTTCTGATGAACCATTTTCAAAAATACCCCATCGATAAGCTCACAACACGCCACGATGTGTCATGTTGTGACACATCGTGTCACAACAGAATTATCCTTTTTATCCTTTTATTCGAGCCCATGTTGAAAGTGGTTAATGATTGCCAACCACGATCTCGGAGGGTCATACCTAGAACTGGGCAGAATCAACAGATAGTCAGCTGTGATTGGTCAACGTCAGCCACATCCCCAGATGTTTGGCACAGAGATAGACTCGGAATGAGAAGAGAAAGGGAGAAACACATAGTGGGGGAGAAAGTATAACTTTGTAATTATCAGCTCTGCATGGCTAACTCTCTCATTGTCACTTACTGTATAGTGTAACAATAACAGGCACATGCATTAAACTGTTGACAGAATACCTCACCTCCATCTTCTAATAATATGAGCTGCGAAGAGGTGAAAATTATATTTACACAAGACACATTTCAACATCATTTTTAAGCAGGTGGTAAGCCATGGTAAATGCACCTGCCACTAGAAGTAAAACGTGCAACATTCATTTTGCTTCTGATCAGCATTATGCTTGTGATAAATGACTATTGGAAATGAGCATAGATAAATGTACAAAAACTAAAAGATTTCTAAGTATGCATACACTCATGATAGGCTTCTTGTCCCTCCATACAGGAAATAATCCTGTGGCTTGGACATACCTTACAGTATACAGTACTTTGTTGTCTGGGGTCCATCAGGGGGTCATCCTTGGTGCGACATATTGTGAGCTTGTAAATTGGCTATTTTCACAGACTGTTTGCCCATTGTGACATTCCCAGAAGAGCAAGGGCTAGGGTTGATGGTTAATCTTACTGCATGTTACAGGGGATATAAATTAAATTCCAAATTCTACCACCAGACGGCACTGGTGGTTTAACGCTGCCACTTTACCCATGAAAAAAATGCTTTGAGGCAGTGTTATCATGTAGCATAGAATCAATCCTACTATACTTTTAATAAGTGGTACAGGATGCTTCAGAATTATGAGCATGTACAATTGGACAGTTAACACACACAACATAAAAAAAACCAGCAGTGTAAAAATGTACAAATAAAAAAAAAGGGTACAAATATGTTTCAAAACAAAAAGAAATAAAGGGGGAGCCACCTTTGCAGTGCAGTCAACATCAATAGTGTGGCACAAGGCAAGCAGGATACAGTACATATTCGTGGAACTCCTGTGTTGTAAACATTTCTTTTCCTTACAATTACAGAAAGTGCAGGTGCTGGTTAAAGCAATATTTCTCTTTAGTATCATATTTTATTTCTTGGCATGTATAGTAGTATAACTAGGCTCCATATGAGCTCCTGAAATGCCATTAATATCTGGCCAGCGTAGCCTCCATTATTGACAGTCATACATGTGTTAACGTATACTAGTAATGTGAATTATGGTGAACATTGTATTATTTCAGTGGATCAGCTTTTTATATCAGTTACACAATTACAGAAATTCAGGAACTCGTGTGACGGTATTACGGTGTACTTTTAACCACGGCGAAATATCAATTTAAGAAGAGGTTTAAAATTTTATTGTGATAGTCCACTGAACTTTCACAGCATCATTCATATTTCTGTATTGTCATCTAGTGACAGCCAAAACTTAAGCTGATAAATAGTGAACAAAACCTTAATGACAGAAAAACATTAAAAATAATAATAAAACAGTTGACGTTAGCACTGATTGTGAGCAAACTAAATCAAACATTTAGAAGTGTACTGGACTCTGGACATTTTTCTCTAGCCTAAGTGTACACGAGATTACAATATTAATGTTATCAATTACGACTAGCTCGGCTACAATATGCACACCAAGATTTAAATTGGAGCAAAACCCATAGTCTTTTACTGCTTCCCTTGCAGCTGCATTAAGAATCCACAAGTTAATAGTCTTTCTACGTGATGTCTGGCAAAATACACTTCCAAGAGTTTTTCCTTCACATTCATACGGGTATCATACACATAAACTTTATAGATTTAATTTCCCCAAAGGCCTCCTCTAGAACTGATGGGACATTTTCACACCAACAACAGATTGATTGATTCATGTTTCCATAGATGGAAACGGAGTCTTGCATTGTCCAAACAGTCTTGTCAAGAGCGCTCAGCCGGACAGAGAAATCTCATAGTCGCTAGTGGACAGCAGGGGGCGCCCTACCTTCCTAACGTTTTTGGCATTTGTTATGCAGGCTCCAATCTCCACAGGCTTCTCAAAGTACTGCACCAGGGCATGCTCCGTGAGCACAGAGGCGAGGAACTGCTCAAAGGTTATGGCCCAGTCCTTGTCGATGCTGGTGCTGTGCGGCAGCCCGGGTCTCTCGTTGGGTCCGCCCCTACCGTGAGGCCTGCCGCCAGAGCCCGTTCCACCGGCATGGGGGCCGAGCCCGCCGCTGCGCACCAGCACAGTATCCTCGGCGATGTCCTCGCAGTGCAGTTTGTCGTCCAGCTCATGGGATCCGGCGCTGAGCACCGAGTAGGACGACATGGACGTGTCGTCCTTGGTCTCGTCATCCGAGATGAGCATGGCCGACGACGTCCCCGTGTCTTTCAAAGACGAGTCCTCCAGCTTGATGTCTTGCATGGTGGATGTGGCGGGCAGCTGCTCGCAGCCTTCGCCTGACACGTTCCCCCCACTGCCACAGATAGGCATTGGCTTGCTCTCCTCCACGCCCCCGGGGAGGAAGCGGTCCCTTTGGATGCTCTGCGGCAACACTCCAGTCTCCTGGCGGAGAATGGAACCCTCCGTGGCATCGCTCATGTCAAGCTGTCGGTTCAGGTCCAGGTTGCCCTCGTGGTCATGGTGGTCCTTGCCGGTGGAGCTGCAGAACAGCTTGCCCACCTCGCCCATCTCCAGCAGCAGGCTGGTGACAGTGGCTGTGGCATGGTACAGCTGCTGCTCAGCCATGTCCTCGCTGAACATGCTGTACAGCGTCTTGCACAGCTCGATGAACTGGGTCTGAGGGAGAGAGAGGGAGAGAAAGAAAAGTTCACTTCATGACGCACAGAAGTGGGCTCACCAATTACAGGCGCATTATAAGTGGCAGGGAATACAGAAATATGACTGCTAGCTAGTAGGGATGTTAACAATTAATTGATAAGAAGAATGAGATGCATCTTAATAAAGTGTAATTTTTTACCCTTTTATTTTAAAACGATGTTTAAATCTATTTCAAGTGTGCCCTGCTTCATACTCAAGCATTTACACACATTCACACCTGGGAGCTGTTCAGCACAACCACAGTTGTATATTTTTAGCCATTGAGCAGCTCCACTGGAGCGGTTTGGGGGTTAGGTTACTTGCTCAAGGGCAGTTTTACTGTTTGTTGCCATTCCCATTTCACAATGGATTATGTTATGTGTTTTTCCTGTCAAGGTAGCCTACATATACACAAAAATTACTGTTTCTCAAATGGTACAATAAATCTTTGATTAAGGACTATAACATGCATTTAGCATCCTGTCATTTTCATGTTATAGATAGACCTTAATTGATCCAGAGGGAAATTCAGATTCTCAGGAAAATCACCTATTATCAATTAATCAATGGTTAATAACTACGAATTAATGGAATTCCCTGATATTTGCATTCATAGTAGCTAGCGAATTATGTATTGGTAAAAACACTAGCAGGTGAGATTACCCACTCAAACCTATACAATACTCGACCAGGCCCCTTACCCTCCTTTTCCCCTCTACACTGAAGTTCTTCACCAAAAATAGCCAATCTACAAGCTCACATCGCATTGCACAATGCACTGTGAGCTTGTACATTTACCATCTTCGTAGAATGTTCACATATTATTTATGACATGCTTAGAAAAGAGACGTTATACTGTATCATAGAGTGGTACAGCAGACAAGGCTTACCTGGTTCAATTTCGGGAGGTCTTTTGAGTTTTCTAGTTTAGGCTTGGTCTCTTGGTTCCACAGTTTGAGATAATGGCGGTAATCAGGGGTGTGTAGTTTTTTCACTGTAACATGTATACAGGACATGGTATTCACAATGGGTGTTAAATTAATTGTCATTTCATGTACCGGTAATGAAGACATCTGTAGTCTGCTTGTTTTTGTTGCACTGGCGAAACTGTTGGCTAACAGGCACATTTCTGGGAAAACATGGACTTGTTCCCCAAGAACTAAATTCACCTATCCATTTCATGACTGACGTTAATTAAATGGATGACGATGGTACTGCTCCATAGGCTACACTGCATCGCAAATGTCTGTTTTAACACCCGTCTCACCTTTTTCATTCTTAAATGTAACTCTGACAAAGCCGTCATCCTTCTCATTTTTGCACTTTGGGTCATGACCTGTGGACAGTGGACATAAGGGTAAACATGACAGTTAGCCCAGACAGGATAAACATACTATCATAAACGTGTTTGTTTTCCCATTGAGCTGATCATATTGTGTTTCATGGCATCCTTACCAAGAGAGGTTTCTGGGGTGATGTCTTCAAAGAAGTACTGGGTTGCCTCAAAGGCAGAGTCAGGCTCCCCGTGTTCATGGCTGACCTCTGGTAGAACAGAGCATGGAGTCACATTGATTGATTTTCACGACTGAAAAATTGTGTCCCAACGTGTGACAGTGTGAAAGGAGCTAGCGCTGTTTACCAAAAGATTAACACAATCTATCTATAAATGCACCAAGTCTCTGTCTGTACGTATGTACGTACGTGTGTAATCCACGTAACTCGAGAACCGTTCGCCCCACCGTCTTCCCACGGTTGTCCAGAACCGCCCCAAAAAGGCCTTTGCCCTGGTCAGACGCATTGAGGGCTTGTACTGTATCTGCTACTTTTGCTGCGCAACATGCTTCCATTGAAGACATGCTGGCTTCTATGGAATCCACAAGACTGAGAACTTTATTCCATGGCTGCAGTCATTGTTTTTATGATCATTTTCGGGAGTTTCAGCTTTCTACTGGACAACACAGTGAAGAATGATGCAAGATGTGAATGTTAAGTGTGTTCAGAATGTGTTTTGTTGTGTGTCTGTGTGGTAACTTAAGGATGCTAACCTTCCAAAACACCCTGTACTGGAGAATGTCACACTGTTAAAAGTTGAATAGGGAAAACACAGGTGGTCACTGAATGACAGCAAAGTTATCAGACTATCAAAACCTTAATGGAGAGGAAGCCACAAGGGTGTGTTTGATTTAGAGATAAATTTGAGGCATACTGTGCTCAGTGAAGCGTATTAAATGTGTGAGCATGTGTGCGTGCATGCATGTGTGCACATTTCACAGGACATGGTGCTGACTACAGAAGTGGAAGTGCTGTGGAAGTCCTTTTAAATGTGTGAGCATGTGTGCGTGCATGCATGTGTGCACATTTCACAGGACATGGTGCTGACTACAGAAGTGGAAGTCCTTTTAAGCAAGTCAGCGACTCATTTCTCTCTCTCTCTCAGATAAACATCTTTCTCTGCTGTGACGGTGTTATAGCAAGTACTTATTATGCGCACACGCACACACCCACACCCCCACCCCCACCCCCACCCCCCCACACACACACACACACACACCTCACCAGGTAACACATGCATCTTGTACAGCAGCTTGAGTTTCTCAGTCAGGTCTCCATGGTACAGAACACCTAGGGAACACGCAGACACTCAGTAAGGAAGGGATGTTTTCGCAAGGCTTCAGAGTCGAGTTGAGTTTATTTGCATGATGATAAAATATAATAAATACAAGTAAAGTATGAAACCCTATATACAATACTTTAGGTCAGAAAGATAGGTAGATATACAGTAGACATCAAAATGTCAAACAAAATGTTCACATGGCGACTAGTCTTAGTTACTATAGAAGGTATGTGCATGCATAAAATGAGTGGCAAAGTGAGTTTAACATCGTTTAGATAGGACCGTTTGGATGGTATGGGCTGTCAGGGCAGAAAGTAGTTTTTTGCCACTCAGTACAGTAGGCGTTCCCGCATAACTTCCGGGTATGATGATGATGTCAATAAAACAGTTCTTGGTCCACATTTCAAGGACATAGATGATAAATACTGTACAAACAGTACATATTGTTCTCTCTTTAGAAGCGTTAATATTCTAAACGAGATGCAAATTAGGACAGAACATCAGCGTTATGATCAATGAGGTAGATTCAGAGTAAATAACGAAATTTGTCGGCCCGTAAAGAAGGAAGTGAGTGGCTGCATGCACACGCAAAACATTTCCGGGAGCGCTGGGCAAAGCATTGCCTAGCAACAGCCGCTGTCAGAAAAAAATATTTTAGCGATTTAGCGTTTGATATTGATAAAAAAGACCACACATCCCAGGCAGGTACCCCACGGTTTAATTTGATAGGACATGTGGACACGTCCTGGGCATCATAAGCGAAAATTGACCTGTTCAGTGTACGTAATATCAAAAACTGTGATGATTTTAGAACCACTCACCCAGGCCGTTGATGAACTCGCGGAAGTTGATGAGACCATCTCCGTTGTGGTCCAGCAGACGGAAGAAGTGCAGGGCCAGGGGGTCGGAGTGGGCCCCGTTGGCCCAGGGGAACAGCAGGACGAACAGGCCCTTGAACTGCTCCAGGTCAATGCGGTACTGTTCCAAGTATGGCAAACTTGGGTCATGGCGCTCTGTGGGGTTGCTGCTGCCTCCCCAGTAACAGCTGGTCAGGTGTTCAGCCTAGAGAGAGAGAGAGAGAGAGAGAGAGAGAGATGTGAACCATCTGAATTGAGCAGACTGGGTGTGGAATTGGAAATGTATCTTAAGGTGTATTTTTGCACCGACTAATTTGTTTACTGTAATAACCTGCATCAAGCCATTCGGCAGAGAGGTACTGGTGATGTTTCCATCTTTAAATATGTTGTCACCTTGTGACAATTTCAAATGTGAAAAAGCACACAATCTCGGCTGAACAAATTAACATTATGTCCTGGCATCTCATGTTCTGTCCTGTTATGTACACGGCATCAGCATTGTGACCAACAGTTCACACAAGAAAAACAAAGATTGATGGAGAATCCTCACCTTGAAGAGGACATATAGCTCCTCCAGTTCATCGATGCTGAAAGCAGTCTCTGTAACAATAGTTCTGACCTGAGACACGGAAATATTACAATATAAGATCATGTAAGAATTGAAAAGGGGACATTGGTAACAACAAACAACATTAGTAACAACATGTTTCTATATTTTACTGTAGCTTTGGGTTTTTTACGCCAAAGCCCATAACAGCCTATGCATGTATATGCACCAACTACATTGGCCTGGCTGGAAACAAGTTCTTGAGCTTAGCCCAGATACCCTGGGTAAATATAGATTTCATTTCATTTCATTTCATTTCATTTCACATGGCAGCCTACTGTACATGTACAGTGTACATGCACCAACTACATACGTTTTCATGTCAAGGACCCTCAAATGAATATGTATTTGGCTGCGGACAGACATCTGAATTATTTTGTGCTAGGGACACCCATAGAAGACTTCATGTTATCCAGATTGTTCAAATTCTTTCAAGTTTATAAGCTTGTAGATCAGCTATTTTCAAATAGCCGATGCATATACGCTTAAAGTTATTATTTCTATCAATTACACACCCATTTATGGAGATTTTGTTTTTGTCGCATTCCTGAGCCAATAATCTATCACATTATTGGTTTAGCAAAAAAAAATCTAAAATCGCCATTGATCATTGAACTACTCCTTTAAACAGATTTTGATGCTATATAATCTTTTTCTGGTGGCTCACCCTAACAAAACTATGGCAGGTACTCTGATTGTTAGTTAATCCAAGGCCATGTCATCGTGACCTGTGAGTCCGTGACTCTGTGACCATAAATAATTGGCCTTTACATCAGGGGTCTTCAATGTTTTTCAGTCCAAGGACCACCTAGCTGAGAGCAGGGACCCCTCACTACATATTGTATCAAATTGTGTTGCAGATTAGCTTGTAGATCCACTATTTTTGGCAAAAAAATCCCCTCAGAATAGGGACGCTAGGGTTCAAGTGGTTAATGTACAAAAAAATAAATATCCTATCACACAGAGATTTGGCGGCCCCCCTGCAGAACCTCTGTGGACCCCCTAGGGGTCATGGACCCCCTATTGAAGACCCCTGCTTTACATGAAGGCAAACAGCAGGTCTTGAGCATTTTCACAAATGTTTGCCGTGAGTCTGTATTAATGTGAGATGATAATATGACATGACATGTCACATGCCAGTGAGATGAGGTGTTTACCA
This sequence comes from Electrona antarctica, assembly GCF_951216825.1. Classification (NCBI taxonomy): domain Eukaryota; kingdom Metazoa; phylum Chordata; class Actinopteri; order Myctophiformes; family Myctophidae; genus Electrona; species Electrona antarctica. The sequence goes on from NC_136809.1 coordinate 25,031,513, forward strand.
CGTTGCGTTTGATCGTATCCTCAATGGTCTGGATCACCTTCAGTCTTTGTTTGAAACGCATTTGTTCGATCACATCTGCACGGATAGATCCGAACTTCTGATAGAGACAGAATGGGAAGGGGATGTCAGAAAGGTTGTTTGGTGCTGTCACTTGGACATTTAGCCATCAATGGGAACAGTCAGAAAGCAAGCAACATCAACACGTGAGTAGTAGGTGATGTGTGTTTGGCACACACAAAGAAACCAATAGTTATATATATAAACTTTATTACAGGCTCGTAATACCCACAAGGTAAGACAGTACATCACATATACAATCGCCAGGGCTATGATACATCTGCATAGAGAATCATTTGAGTACACACACCATGTTAGTACTTTTATTCAAAATATTTTGATCTGGGTTGGATCTACATCAGATCAGAAACTGGACACATACATACATATTGACTTACATTCATTCCATATCCACAATTTAACTTACATCGTAGGAGCTGCGGACCAGTTTAAAGATGTCCACCTCAGCATGTGGTTCTCCGTTGTCAGTCAGGAGGGAGTGGAGGTGGGGAATGGGAGGCAGGGTGCTGTCCTTATTGGTCACACTGTCCAAGTACCTACAATACAACCAACAGTCAGGAGGGAGTGGAGGTGGGGAATGGGAGGCAGGGTGCTGTCCTTATTGGTCACACTGTCCAAGTACCTACAATACAACCAACAGTCAGGAGGGAGTGGAGGTGGGGTATGGGAGGCAGGGTGCTGTCCTTATTGGTCACACTGTCCAAGTACCTACAATACAACCAACAGTCAGGAGGGAGTGGAGGTGGGGAATGGGAGGCAGGGTGCTGTCCTTATTGGTCACACTGTCCAAGTACCTACAATACAACCAACAGGGAACTTACCACATGCTTAATACAGAATTTACACACATCTTCTTCTCTGAATCTTTTATGCTATCCTTTTGCCTTAATGTATTATTTTTGTATGTAAACAGCACAGCACCTCTGTGCTGTTTACATTTGTGACTAATAAAGTATTCAATAAATAAAATAAAATGAAGAAACATCCCCACTCAGCGGCGTCGAGTCCGGGGTTGCTTGAGGGCTGAAGCCCCCACTGACACAATGGGCGCGTTCGGAAATAGCGCACTGAGCGCACTGTGCAATGCAAACGAATAGGTGAGTGCGCTCCCGCAATGGGGGGCAGGGCGGGAGGGCACCCACTGCCGTTATAAGAACTTTCCACGCCTGTCCCCACTGCTTTTACCCATCTATGACACATTGAAATGTCTGCTTAGGTGTATCCAATTTGAAAACTGAATGCTGTGTATTACGTCTGAGTTTTTATCTATAGTCAAAAGTATCTTGTGTATCCCCATGTTGAAGTACCAGTAACAGTACAATCAGGTCAACCGTAGAATTATGTCACCACCAGAGGGCGACTGTCACTAAGATTTGTCATACAGTAGAAGCCAGTGGGATTCAACATAATAGGTTAAGATATTCTGGTCATATGGTTTTGTCTTTTGGAGATCATTAATACCTACCGGTATGTAAGGGGAAATTGATACAGACAAGCTTTAGGAAGAAGACACCTAATGAAAACTGTAACTCTGTTTAAGTACATCAGCAGAACCCCTGAAATATAAACAATTTAAAAGAATCCTCTCTCACTCTAGGACAGTGGTTCTCAAACATTTTTGGATCAGGTCAAGGTCACCCCTGTAAATAACCTTCTCATCTACGGCACCCCTGAATTACGTTGTTACTTAGTGTATAGCACCGTATGTCACGGTACGTAAATATGTAAATCTAACCTCCAAAATACATACAGTATGTCATGAGGAAAACATGAGAGAATATGAATATCCATATCCATTAGGACAGATTGAAAATAATTGTTATACTTGGCGTTAAGCCCTTCCATATTCTGTCGCGAGGTCGGGGACAACATTCACCAAAAACAGCCGATCTGTAAGCTCACAACGCCTTGCAAATCTGCTATATTTGGTGAAGAGATTTGGTGTACTTCCTTGTGTATGTATGTTTTTAATGCTTTGTTTTCTAATGTAAGGTACTGTTTGTTTTGTTTTATGTTTTTATGTGGGGACAGTGGATGAGAATTGGCATTTTTGCTAAATCCGGTGTATTTACATTGCATTTATATATATGCATTGTCCCATCTAAATAAACAAATAAAGTAAGGTAAACCGTAAAAGTATGTACTGTAGACTGAAAAAGAACGCACCAAGTACAGTGCACATGACATTGATTCATAAGTATTCTGAGGTCTTCACCCTCCTCACCTGCCCAGTACGGTCATGGCCTCGCCGTCATCCTTGCAGCCCAGCAGCTGGTGGATGTTGGCGTGGAGCACAGACAGAGCCAGCTGGAAGATGACCTTGATTCCCTCGTAGAAGAAGCAGTCCACCACCACCACGGCGCTCTCGAAAGGCATCACGGACAGGAAGAGCGTGAGGAACCACGACAGGGAGATGGTGGAGATCACGCCCAGGTCCTGCATGCAGTCGTACAGCTGGGGGACGTACTCCCTAGCCAACTCCTCAAACACGCCCTGGTCTACAAGGGCTCCTAAAGGGATGGGATGTGGGTTAGTACACCCCCTGGTCTACCAGGGCTCCTAAAGGAATGGGATGTGGGTTAGCACACCCCCTGGTCTACCAGGGCTCCTAAAGGGAAGGGACACAGGTTAGTACACCCCCTGGTCTACCAGGGCTCCTAAAGGGATGTGATGTGGGTTAATACACCCCCTGGTCTACCAGGGCTCCTAAAGGGAAGGGACACAGGTTAGTACACCCCCTGGTCTACCAGGGCTCCTAAAGGGATGTGATGTGGGTTAGTACACCCCCTGGTCTACCAGGGCTCCTAAAGGGATGGGACGCAGGTTAGTACACCCCCTGGTCTACCAGGGCTCCTAAAGGGATGGGACGCAGGTTAGTACACCCCCTGGTCTACCAGGGCTCCTAAAGGGATGGGACGCAGGTTAGTACACCCCCTGGTCTACCAGGGCTCCTAAAGGGATGGGACGCAGGTTAGTACACCCCCTGGTCTACCAGGGCTCCTAAAGGGATGGGACGCAGGTTAGTACACCCCCTGGTCTACCAGGGCTCCTAAAGGGATGGGACGCAGGTTAGTACACCCCCTGGTCTACCAGGGCTCCTAAAGGGATGGGACGCAGGTTAGTACACCCCCTGGTCTACCAGGGCTCCTAAAGGGATGGGACACAGGCTGTCACGATCAAAAATGTAAGTTGATGATGAATTGTCACACAACTAATTGCGATTAACGATTTGCGATTAACGTGTTTTTTGCATTGAACCACTGGGTTAGTATATCGTTGCCGTCGGGCGGAAACCTTATAGGCTATGTTCACTGTCCAGAATGGTTACTTTTCACCAATGTAGTCATTATTTAGTCACCAGGTCTTGTTAATACTGTTCCTTAGTTTAAATAGGCCTATTGATATAACCAAAAAACAGACAGACTTTCTGTACATCTTTGTGACACTGTCTCCAGCGTTCTTTTCTATGCTGTGGTGTGTTGGGGAGGGAACGCCAGACAGAGGGACACAGCCAGACTAGACAGACTGATTAAGCGAGCAGGCAAGGTGACAGGGACCAAGCCTGACTCTGTGGCGGTGATGGCAGAGAAGAGGACTCTGGCCAAGACACTAGCCATCCTGGACGATGTTAGTCACCCACTGCACACAGCACTTTATTCTCAGAAGAGCAAATTCAGATTACATTTTCTATCCCAGACATGCAGCACAGATAGACTTAAGAACTCCTTCATCCCAAGGGCCATTAGACTAGACTATAATGAATCAATGGGGGGGGGAGACGAGGAGGGAGTGGGTTGGTCAGTTAACGTATTTGCTTTGCTTCTTCTTTATTTACTGATGTAATGTATTTGTTCATCATGCTCTTTTTATTCTGTATGTATGTTTTACACTGGAGCAAATTTCCTTTGGGATCAATAATGTATATCTATCTATCTATCTATCTATCTATCTATCTATCTATCTATCTTACAACAAAGTTTTAAATAGGGCATCAATTTATGAAATCTTAGTTTTTCTTGCCCTACAGCGCAAACATGAAGCATGTGAGATATAAAAAAAAGGAACATGCCCAAAGTCATTTCTATTGAAAATAACATCTCATGGAACATGTCATTGTGGGAAAAAGACCCTTTTCACCATCAACACGCACTGGCTGGCAGGCAGGCAGGCAGGCAGGCAGGCAGGCAGGCAGGCACACACACACACACACACACACACACTACTGACCTACAACTCTGGTGTTGTAGTAGTCAGGCAGCATTCTCTCACAAAGTGCCACCAACAGCCAGAAAGCCTCCTCTTCTTTGGCGTAGAGCAACAAGACTGATGTGACGATATTCATAGCCTGGTGAGGAGAAGCACAGCGTTAGACAATGGGACACAAACACAATGTTACCAATGTTATCTAAATGTGCGTTCTTTTGGATGCAGAATATCCATTTGCCTTATGTTTACCTGCAGAGTTTTCAAAACACTACAACTATTATCATTTGCACGGTAATCTTTCAAGGTAGCTGAGCTTTTCAATGCAAAGAAAATCTGTCAGACTCATCAGTGGATATTTGGATAGAAGCTCTCCTAGGTGGCAGATCAGTTTCTTCTAGGGATGCGCCGATATATCGTCAACATATCGGTATCGGCCGATATTTGCCGTTATCGTTATATTTGTCAATATCGGTATCGGCAAATGAAGCATATTTTAACCGATGGCATTAGCCGATATGTATCTATTGTTGATAAGCATCAATTTTGCGCTGGCTATGTTGTTGTGTTGTTTACTTGTAGTCAACCAAGCTGCAGATTCTGAACAGTTATTTCTTATAATGAAGATTGATTTGTTTTCCTGGCACAAAAGGGGGACATAATAACACTAAACATTAAATAAACAAATATTGGATATCAGCTAAATTGTTATTTTAAACATTAGTAAGGGCCACAAATTTCCATACCGGTGCACCCCTACTTTCGTCCTGCTATAGCCTATAGCAGTTAGAAAGCTAAAAATGTACATTTGCCAGGGGTGCAGCTAAGCCCTGGTTTCCTGTTATTCAGGTATTGAAACAATCTTGCCTCCAGAGGTTATTTTTGAATGCAAATTGTGTGTGTATGCGCGTGTGTGTATGTGTGCCTGCATGTGTGAGTGCGTGTGTGTATGTGTGTATGTGTGAGTGTGTGCACGTGTGTGTGCGCGCGTGCGTGCGTGCGTGTATACGCGTACCTGACAGTATCCTATGTTGGGGTTCCTGAAGGCATACGCAGTAAGCACTCTCCGGAGGGCGGCGATTCCCATCTCGTTCTGGAAGGCCGGGTGCTCGGGCAGAGAGCGATGGAGGTCCCTCTCGATCTCCTCGGTTGCCAGGTTGTACTTGCCCATCGACTTCTCCACGAGGTCCTCGTAGTAACCTGGATGGGTGGCCATCTCATTGATCGCCCCTTAGGAAACACAGTGGAATGGTTTGTTAGATTGTTTTTAGTGCCTCTTGTTTAGCATTTTATTTTTAGATTGCATTTATGAAACGTGCCATAATTCTCTTCACATCCCTCTGGCTGCTTCAGTTTATACTGAACGTGAAAAGAGCATTGTACCGGTAACACTACATCTGACTCACATTGGAAGCTGTTTTTGTAACTTTTTCCATTCATTGTCTTTAAATATTGTATCTGAAACTGAAGGATGATCAAATAAACTAAACTAAACTAAACAGAACACTACAGTAAAATCCTCAGTGTTAATGCATCCATTTGTAACTCAGAGAATGTACGAGTGTAAGTAAAGTAAATGAACACAGAGGACTGTACTGTGTTAAGTGTTCTCCTGAGAGCAGGGCAACAGACGTCTGTGAACATCTCTCTTGGACAAGGATTAAAAGAGCTGCTGGAACAAGCACAGGGGCCCGTTGAACCGGTCCCTGACATTCCACCCACCACACCTTTTCCCACACTCTTTTCCCCCAAAGGGACAATGAGTCTCAGTACCTTGATCGTAAGCTTTAAACCTGACCAGGCGGTACAAGCATAATGCAACATTATGGGTTTGCATGACTGACCACAATCAAAGTGGATTATTCTATTGCTATTTATAACGATCACAATTCCTTTTTTTAGGTCACAAATTCACAATAACACCATGCAGTCACTATGGGCAACCTTTGAAAGACAGTACAGACTTTGCAAATAAAAAAAAATAGATCATTGTATTTTTTATAATACATTTTTTATAATACTATCCTCAAAAACATTATCTGAATAAATATTATTCTGACCAATCCCTATACGGTATTCATTCCTGGAGAAGATTCAGAGTGGAGGTGTCAAGCCTTTCACTTGTTTCATGATATTTCATGTTCGATCGCATGCTTGAACGAGGTTAGCAAAGTATGCACTGTACGCTCTCACTTGAGGACGCTAGGGTTCATGTGGTTAAGGTGAAACACCCTGCATCTATGGCAACCGCAGATGTCAGTGCAACAGGAACAATAAACAACTCATAAAGCTTACCTGGTCAAAACAGGTTACACAACTTAAAACTGAGATAAACACTGCCCGTAAGCGCCATGACACAACGCACGTAAACAGGAAGAAGAGAGGTTTTCATTCAATAAACCAACTAAATCTGTTTAGTATATTGCTGCAGTATTAAAGCCTTTTATCTCCATATTTGATATGACGAACAGTAGCCAAGTAGCCGATCTATTGAGGTAAAGTGAGAAGTGGTTAAGTCTGTGTGTGTGTGTGTGTGTGTGTGTGTGTGTGTGTGTGTGTGTGTGTGTGACTGTATGTGTGTGTGTGCGCACATCCCCATTTGTGACGGTTTTAGTTACCTGTACTTTGAGTCAACAAAAGGCAAGGATGGTTCTGTGATTATAATGCAATTTCAACATCTTTGACATGTATGCTGTTGACATGGACAGCATAAACGATGTGATAAATGACAAAGTTTACTCTCATGTTGATCCATTTAACCGTAGAACAATAAACACAATTATATTTTTTGTAATTTTCATAATGTTGCTGATGTCTGATGTGGGTGGGTCTTTCAGTACCTTCATGATGCTCAGTGACATCATAGAAGGTAGTTTGTTTCCCTGCAAACATCCCCGTTGTTTTCTACAGGCAGGTGTTCGGGTGAATTTCACACGTGTTTAGTGATAGTGTGACCTTTATTTTATTCCTTTTCTTCACTGGACCATTCTCACATGTCTTAGGAATGGGTGGACCAAAGGAGAAGTTCCCAACTTCATTTCTCTTTTTTTTTTAGGAATATCACCGATTTTGCCCCCCTATGATAGTTCCCCCCATGATGTCTATTTTTATGTGACAAGTCATGATGAAATATTAAAGAAGAGTAGCTCAAGTTTCCATGTATGCTGTATTTCAATATATTTTGATGAGCAATATTTTTTATGGAATATTTTACATTGGGTAAAATATAACCGTGTTTAGTGATGGTGTAACAAAAAATATGTTTAGTGTTTAGGGTAAAGCCAATGCTTTAATCCCATTAAAGGACTTATTTCAGTGTATTAACATACTGTATGAAGGACTGCACTACAGTAGCAAAACCTTATTACATCATATAATGTAATTATAAGGTGCAACAGAATTGGCAGAAACAAAAAAGATAGTTGCAAACTTGAGATGTATTGTTCATAGTATGACAAATTTAGGAGTTACTTCCCTGTAGATTAATTGCGTGTAGCTTAAAGGACCACTTTTCAACCTATGTTCATATAATTGGTCTTTAGTAATGTTCATGATAAAATACCACCATTTTTTCACCAATGACATCATCGTTAGGCAGATTTCTTTTTTAAACAAGATTTTTTTAAATATATTTCGATTTTTATTATCGTGAGAACGACGGCTTCTATTACCGCATTTCAACTTTTCAGGAATAGAAAGCCTGCAGTTTTTATTAGCTTGGATTCCCTGTCATGTTCTATTTCAGAACATACTGAACTTTTCTGTGTTTTTGCGCCCTCTGGTGGACACTATTTAACTTTGGGGTTTGGGTAAAATATAACCGTGTTTAGTGATGGTGTAACAAAAAATATGTTTAGTGTTTAGGGTAAAGCCAATGCTTTAATCCCATTAAAGGACTTATTTCAGTGTATTAACATACTGTATGAAGGACTGCACTACAGTAGCAAAACCTTATTACATCATATAATGTAATTATAAGGTGCAACAGAATTGGCAGAAACAAAAAAGATAGTTGCAAACTTGAGATGTATTGTTCATAGTATGACAAATTTAGGAGTTACTTCCCTGTAGATTAATTGCGTGTAGCTTAAAGGACCACTTTTCAACCTATGTTCATATAATTGGTCTTTAGTAATGTTCATGATAAAATACCACCATTTTTTCACCAATGACATCATCGTTAGGCAGATTTCTTTTTTAAACAAGATTTTTTTAAATATATTTCGATTTTTATTATCGTGAGAACGACGGCTTCTATTACCGCATTTCAACTTTTCAGGAATAGAAAGCCTGCAGTTTTTATTAGCTTGGATTCCCTGTCATGTTCTATTTCAGAACATACTGAACTTTTCTGTGTTTTTGCGCCCTCTGGTGGACACTATTTAACTTTGGGGTTCCTTGCATTTACCTTCATTCACAAGCAAGACGCTAGTCGATGCGGTCACACAGTTCAACTGCTTATACAGTATTCTTATACATTTTCTGTTCATGTCCTGGAAAGTATCGTCTGTGAGTACTATGACTGCAATCAGTTCTGAGGTGTATTGTACATTCTGTAGCCTTGTGCTTTGTTTGGATTTCCCCATTGTATTTGTGTTTGGTGCTGAGCATAGATTGCCTGCTCATGCTAAGCTAGCGCTAGCTTCCATTCATTCCTGTACATTGACATGTGGTGCTAGTTTCACAGTTTGGCTAACACTAGCTTTATGCAAACTAGAAGCATTCCAGCATTGTTTCATTCTGACATTGTGTCAATTCATGTACATGTGGTACAGCAATTCATATATGTTTTATGATACAGTTCATGGTTCAATTCATTCCAATTCACATTTCAGTTATGTGCAGTGTTATAAAAATGGGTTAAACTATTTACATATATCTACAAGCCATTTACATTATATATGCAGTCATTTCATTTAAAAGTGATATACTGTAGCCTACTCTGTAATGTATGTTTGCAGACATTGTAGCTGTATGTTTTATGCTGTTTATTATTTCATTAGATGTTTGTACAATTAGGCATTATTTAATTGGTGCTTCTTTTGTGTCATATTTTTCAGTTTTACAAATTTGCCTTGATTCCTGGTTTGGAGAAGAAGTAAAAACATCTTCAAACTTTACTCTGCCTCTGACCGTCTCTTCAAGTCAAGTGTTAGCTGTCTGTTAATTTGTGTACCCTCCACACACATTGAGAACAGAACAGTAAAAAGACGTCTTCACGGCGGGCACGGCTGGAAAGGAAAACAGGATACTACAGCATCACTCTGACCTGCATCTTCTCTCAACCACCCGCGAGAGACATTCATCATGTCGACTGCAGGAGACGCAGTCAAGACCACACCTTCCCAGGCTAGTGAGCACGCCTCTTCCAAAGGAAGCAAATCTTCCACTCCCAGTGCAGCAGCCGCCAAGGCACGAGCTAAGGCTGAGGCTGCCAAAGTACGTGCTGCCTTCTCTAAGAGAGAAACGGAATTAATGGTTCAAGGAGCTGAAATGGCACTCAGAGAGGCTCGTATAGCTGCTGAGTTATCTTCATTACAGTATCAACGAGACGCTGCAGCAGCTGAAGCAGAGGCGGAGGTTCTAGAGGCGGCAGTGGATTCTGGAAGTGGAGAAGGCAGCAAGAGAGACATGGAGGACACAACGCAAACTGCCATAGAACGCACACAAGCTTATGTCCAACGTCACTCTCAGCTGCCTCATAGTCACACAGAGCGTCCACAGCAGTCTCCTGGTGAGGAGGAACCCCCGCAGCTCCAACCTTACACACCATCACTTCCTTTCATCCATCCCATTGTAGACTCCCATTCAAATGGAGACCATGACTCGACATCTCCAAGCAGACGGAGACAGCATGACGACTCTAGAGCTGAACGGGACGGCAACGGCCATGGTCATGGTGCGGCACAGCAGCTGAGCATGCCACCACCCGCAGATCACCAACAGGCCACCGTGAGCAACGTCCTCCCAGATGTGGGGCGGCATGCAGGCCGTCCCTCGTTTGCAAAGCCAACCTTCCCTGGTCCTCGCGCCTCACATCACACATATCACACACCCAAGGATGTACAGCACTCTAGAGGCTTCATATACACTCATCATTCTTCTGCTGCTCGGACCCCATCCCCTAATTCACATGCTTCCCAACACAGACCTATGGATGACAGGTCTGGTCTGAGTGACATTGCAAGGTACTTGGTGCGCCGGGAGCTTGTGAACACAGGGCTCATCAAGTTCAACGATCACCCAGAATACTACTTGGCGTGGAAGTCCTCATTCATGAACGCCACAGGAGGACTGGACTTAACTGCAAGTGAAGAGCTCGATCTCTTGTCTAAATGGTTGGGGAGCGAGTCTTCTGAACACATCATGAGAATCCGTTCTGTGAATGTAAACGACCCTGCCGCAGGGCTAGAAATGGCCTGGGATCGCCTTGAAGAATGTTACGGCGCCTCTGAGGTGATTGAAAGGGCTCTCTTTGAGAGGTTGGATAGGATGCCTAAAATCAATCAAAAGGATCCACAAAAGCTCAGGGAACTGGGAGACCTACTGAGAGAGCTGAATGCTGCAAAAAAGGATGGCTACCTGACAGGGCTTGCATGTCTGGACAGCGCTAGGGGCATCCAGCCTATCGTTGAAAAATTACCTTTCAACCTACAGGAGAGGTGGATGGCTCAAGGCTCACAGTACAAGGAAATGCACCACGTACAGTTTCCCCCTTTTTCATATTTCACTACCTTTGTCTGCAGTGAGGCACGCAGAAGGAATGATCCAAGTTTCACCCTCTCAGCAGCCTCTACGGGTCCAAGCTGTTCCTACAGGCCCATCACAGGCTCATCAAAGCCAGAAGCAGTAAATAGACCAGGGAATGTCAAAACCCACATCTCCACTTACAAGGCAGAGCTTGCAACCAACCACTCTGCTCCTGAGTCAGATGAAATAAGGGACATAAACCATCACTGCCCCATTCACAGGAAGCCACATGCGCTTAAAAAGTGTAGAGGTTTCCGGATCATGTCACACAACGAGCGCATCACCTTCCTTAGAGAAAATGGAATCTGCTTCAGGTGTTGCGCCTCTAACACTCACTTGGCGAAGGAGTGCAAAGCGGAGGTGAAATGCAGGGAATGCAACAGCGACAGACACGTTGCAGCTCTGCATCCTGGACCACCACCTTGGAACGCAGAAGGCCCTACAGAGAATGGCGGGGAGAGTGATGGAGAGACGGATCCGCCAACAGTCACCTCAGCATGTACCAAAGTCGGGGACCAGAGCTCCAGGTCCTGTTCCAAAGTTTGCCTGGTGAAGGTCTATCCCAAAGCTCACCCAGACAAAGCAGTAAAGATCTACGCTATTCTGGATGACCAGAGCAATAGGTCAATGGCCAGGTCAGAATTCTTCAACCTTTTCAAACTCACCGGATCCAACTCTCCATACACCCTCCGCACATGTTCTGGGGTTACGGAGACATCTGGGAGAAGAGCTACAGGGTTCACAGCGGAGTCCTTGGACGGAGCAGTAAGTGTGATGCTCCCCACACTCATCGAGTGCAATCACATGCCAGATGACCGGTCTGACATTCCAACCCCAGAGTCCGCACAGCATCACACTCATCTAAAACCCATCGCTCACAAAATACCACGCCTGGACCCAGAGGCCCAGATACTCCTCCTTCTGGGACGTGACATCCTCCAAGTACATAAAGTACGAGAGCAACGCAACGGCCCACACAGCGACCCCTACGCCCAAAGACTGGACCTGGGCTGGGTCGTTATAGGCAACGTTCACACGGGTTCAGACCACAGCCCAGCAGTTGTTACCTCTTATCACACTAATGTGCAAGAAAACGGATGTCCATCCTTCTTAACTCCATGCTCAACCCAGCTTCAGGTCAAGGAGACATTCAGTGCCATGGCACATGTCAAGGTCCAGACGGCCGCAACCTTCAGCTCCACAGTGGACAGACAACAAGCAGACGCCACGTCGACCATCACAACTTCCAGCCAAGCAAGCTACACTTCAGGCCTACTTGTCAACCCGGTCAGCAGCCACATGGAACCAACGGTCACTACAGTCTGCAGCACATCTAGATCACCGTCCACAACATCAGTCACCCCTCCAAATGTGACAGCCCATGTTCAGCCTCTCTGTAGCCCCTTGTCACACTCTGCGTCTGCCCTTCGAAACGACACAGAGTCATTCCTGGAGCTACCACCTCAGGCTCCCACACTACTTCACGAAAGGTCAGCATCAGTCCGTATCAACCCTTTCTCAAAGACAAGCTCTCACTATGATGCCTCGACACAGAGAAGTATTGCCACACAGCCTTCTGATCATCTCTTCCACCCTACAGTCCCACCACCTGCAGACAGGAATCTCCTGCAGCTCTCTGGGAAGGTTGCCGACCAAGAGTATCTGTCTGCCATTAGGACAGCATCCCCTACTCCCCACTCAATACACAGTCCCTCACACCTCACTGATGAGACCCAGGACACCCCCTTTCTCATGTCACTTGTCACCATACTGGCGCACCAGTTGTATGCCCCCCTGCCCCCTCCAGAGACATTCGACGGCGGAGGTTTCCACCGCCAGCGGTGGAGACAGGTACATTGTCTCGCCAACGTCTTTTAGAATAGACTGTCGCAAGAGTACCTTCCAAAGCCCTACTGCCCTGGTCAAAAGGCCTGTCTTTGAGACAGTCCTCCTTATGTCAGTTATGGTTCTGGACTCACTTTAGTCACCTATCTTTGGACAGTACTGCAATGTTTCATTTGTTTTGTTTGTTTAGTGGCATTTGATAACAAATACCAGGCGAGGAGTGTCATGTTCTATTTCAGAACATACTGAACTTTTCTGTGTTTTTGCGCCCTCTGGTGGACACTATTTAACTTTGGGGTTCCTTGCATTTACCTTCATTCACAAGCAAGACGCTAGTCGATGCGGTCACACAGTTCAACTGCTTATACAGTATTCTTATACATTTTCTGTTCATGTCCTGGAAAGTATCGTCTGTGAGTACTATGACTGCAATCAGTTCTGAGGTGTATTGTACATTCTGTAGCCTTGTGCTTTGTTTGGATTTCCCCATTGTATTTGTGTTTGGTGCTGAGCATAGATTGCCTGCTCATGCTAAGCTAGCGCTAGCTTCCATTCATTCCTGTACATTGACATGTGGTGCTAGTTTCACAGTTTGGCTAACACTAGCTTTATGCAAACTAGAAGCATTCCAGCATTGTTTCATTCTGACATTGTGTCAATTCATGTACATGTGGTACAGCAATTCATATATGTTTTATGATACAGTTCATGGTTCAATTCATTCCAATTCACATTTCAGTTATGTGCAGTGTTATAAAAATGGGTTAAACTATTTACATATATCTACAAGCCATTTACATTATATATGCAGTCATTTCATTTAAAAGTGATATACTGTAGCCTACTCTGTAATGTATGTTTGCAGACATTGTAGCTGTATGTTTTATGCTGTTTATTATTTCATTAGATGTTTGTACAATTAGGCATTATTTAATTGGTGCTTCTTTTGTGTCATATTTTTCAGTTTTACAAATTTGCCTTGATTCCTGGTTTGGAGAAGAAGTAAAAACATCTTCAAACTTTACTCTGCTTCTGACCGTCTCTTCAAGTCAAGTGTTAGCTGTCTGTTCATTTGTGTACCCTCCACACACATTGAGAACAGAACATTCCCCATCGACTATGTCAATGGTGGACGGGTTTCTGAACTGCCCACAGCCCTCCTATGAGACACAGACAAATATAACTGATTCTTTTAAATTACGCAGTGTGGCTTGAGCAACACTTCAGTGGTGACTGCAGCAATGTAGCTGGCCACACTTAGTCGTGTCATGTACTGTAGCTTTTGTCACATCCATAACTCTTGCTGTGCTTTTTACCTTTGCTTGTGGTGTGATCACATCGGACAGTACGGTACAAACAGTGTGGCTTCCACCACACGGCTGTGTGCTAGCGTTGGTGGAGACTTTATGACTGAATGCGAGCGTCTGTGTGGCCTGTGGTTTCCATAGGTGCGTGTGGGTGCAACATGTGCAGCACTGCACCGAATGGGAGGCGACTAGGCCTTCTTGTAGTCATGAATAGATAAGACCTCTGCCTACAGACCCCAGATCAGGTCTTCCCACCAGACGTTGCCCTTCTCATCAGGTGGTGAGAACGGCAGGGGTAACTGCACCAATGTCTGACATTGTCTTGGACAAGAGAAGGAGAATGGCTGTAGCCGGGGAGCCACAGGCCCAAAAGCTCAACGGCTAAGAATTAACCTGTGATGTCATGACATACTTTTCATTTGTGTTTTTTCTATTCACTTGGTCATTAAGGTCCACAGAATGAGAGGTCTGCTCTGCCGGTAACATCGCTTAAGAAAGTTATGGCCATTCCTCCATTTTTGTATACCACACCATCATTCATAGGCATCCGTCCGTCAGTGATGATGATGGGTTGCGCCTGGGTGGTCAGGTTTTTTTGCAGCGGCGGCTGTGGCTAGACAGCCCCGCTCCGGAGTGGCAGTCTTTAGCGCAGTTGGCGCAGACAAAGCGAGAGGGGCAACCAATATAAGGCAACATTTCATCATATACTTTAAGTAGCATGTGACATGTCAAACTAGGGGTTTTTCATGATTCTGAATCTATTCCGAGCATTAGTTTTGCACAAAAAACATTCCTTGGCCTAGAAACGGTGATAGCCGTCGTCACAAATGTGATGAGGTCTGAGGTCAGCAAGTGGATATGGCCGAATTTAGGCCAAGGGGTGTTTTTTCGTGCAAAACTAATGCTTGGAATGGATTCAGAATCATGAAAACCCCCTAGTTTGACATGTCACATGCTACTTAAACCATGATGAAATTTTGGTGGGGTATACAAAAATGGCCATCACTTTTTTTTGCGATATTTCCGGCAGGGCAGACCTCTCATTCTGTGGACCTTAATGACCAAATGAATAGAAAAAATACAAATAAAAAGTATGTCATGACATCACAGGTCCTCTCAAATTTCGGATGGCTGGCTCCCCGGCTACTGGGTGGGCACGTACTCCGACTGCCAAGAGAGAGACCAGCAAGTGTGGCAATGGACTGGATGCCAGAAGGCGGAAAGAGGAAGGCCAAAGAAGATATGGAGACAGCCAAGGAAGACCTAAGCGAGATGGGTGTCAGTTGGCATGGAACAAGAAGGGTCGCCAGAGACTGGAGCAAATGGAGGGGACTAGTCGTCCAATGTTCCAATAGGAACTAAGTCTAAGTAAGACAGACCCCAGGTTGAAAGTGGTTCAAATCAGGGCACATTGGCTGCATAATTGCTGATACCAATGTCGTTAAAGTCAATTAAGTACACAGTGTGAGCTTGTATAGACAAAGTATAAATTATGGATAAAGTTGTTAAAGTGATTGGGATGCTATAATAACTAGGGTGTCCCCAGACCCCACTTTGAGAACCACTACATTAATCTGACATTGCAACGCCATCGGTTGAAAGAAAGCACAATAACAAGTTACGCTGGCAGCACACCATGTTTCAATTCCCCAGAATGCTTGCTCACCGGAAAAGAGAAGCCAGAGCTCTCCTCTCATGTTCTCAGGGATGCCCTTGAGCACCAGCTCCTTGGTCTTCTCTGTGCGGTACATGCACACCCCCTGGCCAAACTCTGTGAAGTGGTTCTTCCATGCCTGCTCCTTCAGGAACTCCTTAGCCTGAGGGAGGACAGAAAAAGAGATGGAGCTCAATGTAATGGCATTTTGCAGCTATTGTTTGTTAGTGTGGTTACTGTAAGCAACACACTATTGTTCTAGGTCTGAGAACTGTTATGTCACCTAAAGTAAACCCTTTTTTTTAACCTCGTTTGTTAACCCGAGTTCAACGGACGTTTTTTGAAACCTTTTCTGTAACCCCAAAAGGCAATTGTAATGTCCAATCAGACAGGGGTGACATCACAATATGTAATCTAAATGGCAAGACAGAATTCATCAAGAACAGAACATTCTAGAATGTATAAACCCATGAATTAAAAGTGTGCAGATGGCTTCCCACACAAAGACACACAAAGAAGGTGCAATTTCCCAGAATTGCACCTTTCTAGTTTGTTTTCTTGCAGGTTTCCACAGAGGCCTGTCAAGGAATGTTTGGTGAATAATATTTACCAGCACCATTTCTTCTTCTAATGTATGAAGAAAAAATATCCTAGGCACTCTTCAAGATGCCTTTATTACTGTCATTGTCATTATTGTTAGTAGTAGTATGTTACCATTAAGCCCTGAATTAAGAGTGGACATTCAACAACAGGAGTAATCATCAACGGTTGATCTCAATAATTTCTCCCATGTTTTTAGTTCAACACCATATTTCATAAATGGCATGGCATGGCTCTCATGAATACAGTACATGTAACAATAACCATAAAGTCCCCACACATTTTGTGCCAGGCTTCTCATTGTTCACCACCTGTCTGATGAAATACATTTTCTGTGTTCTAATGTCCTCTCTCTAGCTTCATGTATTCTCTATTGAGTGTGAGTCCAGCAGTGATTTACTGTCCTTCCTTGGGCAGAGTGACACTTTACTGAGGTTAAAGACTGACCACTCTTTGTTTATAGGCACTGCCTGGAAGAAATCAATATTTCTTTCCATGTAGCTTTTATTTACAGGAACAGAAATGCGCCCCAATGAATCTCCTATATCCGCTTACACATGGATATACACTTACGCATGCATACACACATTTAATTTAACCTCTTCTTGAGTTCATGTAAATTAACCTTCAGGGTTTTCAGCACAAGACACCAGAGAAGTGCAAAGTGTAATTATTTCAAATGAAGTCACACTACATTAGATTGCGTCTCATCATAATTGACCGTATTACACGCCTTTGACCGTTTCGACGCAAACATAATCCTGAACTCACCAGTTTGGGGTTGAACTCTTCTGGCGAGCGGCGGCGGTACATGGTCATGAGAGCCTGTGTGGCAGTCGGCACACTGTTGTCATTAAGGTTGAACTGGCGCTCGCACTCTGACCCCACACTGCGCTGGGGGCTGGAGGAGAGCAGAGAGCCCGACTGGGAGTACATCTGAGGGGAGACACAGCTCATTACGTTCATCATCAAATGCACCGGTACAGATTGGTATTTGGTACTCACTGACGACCGATACGCAAGTTTAGGTATCAGAATCGGTATCATAAAGAAATTAATTATTATGTTGTTTTATTTTCAATTGAGGTAGAAGAAAAAAGTCCTTATGCACAATTGCACACCTACGGGGGACAGGTGCGTTGTATAAATGAACTGGAAGAGTAGGAAAAGACTGGAAAGTCTTCACTTACAGAATTTAATTTAAATACAATTCTGTAGGTGAAGACATTGTGCGGGATTCCAGTCTCTTCCTACATTTTCAATTGAGGTCCCAAGAACAACCCAAATTTCCTTTCAGGGACAATAGAGATTGTACTTGCCTCGTCATCGGAGCTGGTGAGACTGCCGGTGAGCTCTCTCTCCAGATAGATCTTGGAGGTGGTTTGCTGCAGGAAGTCGGAGATTCTCTGCACGAGGAAGTCACGATCCTTCAGGTTGGCGAACAGGAAGGTCATGCGGTTCTTTGTGCTGATGGACAATGGGCTTGGAAGAACATTGGAGCTGTCCGCCTTCTCCACGATGGTGACCTAGAAGATAATGGAGACATACCAATTAGTAGTTACTGTACCATCTCTGCCATGGTTTGGACATTTCTGCTCTCTCAGCTCTAGAGAGCAGTATAAGGGAGAGAAAGACCACTTTATTTAAAGAATTTACTTCTGACAGACAGGTGGGCAGGAAGACAGACAGGCAAGGCATGCAGATCAATTAATAGAGACAGATAAAATAAAAGAGACAGACAGGAAGACTGCTTTACCTCACGTAGCGGGATGATGAGGCTACACACTCTGTGTAAACCTTCTTCCTTACTGGTGAAGCAGATGTAGTTGGTCGATACAAACATCTGGCCCAGGATGTGCATCTTGTTGAAGGGGGTCCAAAGGGTGCAGTCCGTGTGCCCATCCAGTTTCTCATCTTTGGGTAGACGGAACAGGGCTCGGTACCGTTCACTCTTAGCTCTAGCATCCAGATCCCTGAGGTAAATAAGTGGTAGAAGTACAGTCAAATACAGCTGTGCCTCTGTAACTCGGCCACTGCCCGACCGCTCAACTTCAACCATGGAGTGCTCACTGATGACCTGGGTATATGCTATATAGTCGGACAGGTGGTTGTTCAGAACGGATATACACCCTCCCATATATATCAAGATCCCGATGTTATCATCATAATATACGGACATCTTAGACTAGCATCTATTTTACATAATATGGTAATGGAAAAGGTAAGGGTACCACACCGAGTACTCCGACAACTTGCAACGTTCCTTTGCACCACGTTTGGGTGCGTGGACTTAAGTGCAATTCCACACATACACATCACATCATGCAACACAACATAATTTGCACATACATGAAAGGACCACAATGGAAATACGCCAGTGGCTTTTTCTGCGTCCATCCTTTTGATAATGGTGTGACAACATGTCAATTTACATATGTTTTGTTATCAATAAAGATGTCAAAGTCCTGATTAAGAAAAAAATATAAGTAATAGTCTGGTATGAGATACAGTGCCTATAGGCATCTTCACCACCATTTGTTATCCGGAGAGAAAAATGTATGCAATGCACCCTGAGATAACATGCAGGAAAATGATTATACCGCCACATGGGAATGATGTTCCTTTACAGTGAAGCTAAAACATGCTTGCAGAAAGAGTGCTGCATATGCTAAACTGGAACCACACAGCTGAAACCGCAGTGTTCCTGTTTTCCATAATGTATTCAGCTATAGCTGAACTTTAAGTGGGCAGTTATGTTTTAAGACTTTACCAGCTGATGAGTAACTACTCTACCATCTGCAGTACTTGTCATTTATTGCCACTCTATAATTCAAATCTGTTCTCACTGCGGGTTTTCTTTGATCTGGAGGTCAGATCTTTTGAAAAGCCCTTAATATATCTCTTTATTATATATGAAATCCCATGGTGCCAGGAACGCCTTTAACGTGTTTTGTGCCTTTCTATTAATTCATAATCGTCTCGCTAATATTTACCGTAAAGCGGAGATCCTGGTCGCTAGGCAACGCTCAGCTCACTGCGTTTTGCCCTCACCAAGATGGCGGCCCGCACAGAATGCTGGGGCCGTTGAAATTTATAGCCGTTTTCCCTCTGAATTACAGCTCAGATTGAGCTGGATTGAACAACGCACCGATGTTAGCGGCTCAATACTAAATCATCGTTACCGTGCGGTTAAAATATGAATGCTTCTGAAGACGATGATCACATTAGCTATAGCCGATTCTCGCCAACTGTTTTTGGGGGACCGGAAACGGTCTTGTTTTCCAAGTGAAATAGAGCACTGTCTATGGTGGCGGTAGCCGACAGCACCAGGGGTTAGTGGCAGTAATGAGTTAATCTCTGAAGCAGGCATAAGACCCTCACCTCTTGAGTGCAGACACCTTCTTGGGGGACTTCCTCTTGAGTTTGGGCAGCGAGCGGTCCTGCTCGAAGCCCTTGTTGTCCAGGAGCTGCCGCATGGCTATGTTGGCCAGCTGCTCGGCCAGCTTGAAGGTCTCGTTGATGTTCAGGAAGACAGAGAAGACGTGCTCGCTGGAGCGCGTGCTCACCTTGATGACATCGGGCAGCACCAGGGTGGAGCTCTTCTCCAGCTGGGTGATGTCTGCCCAGCGCACCACCAGTTTGGCTGAGAAAGAGAGAGAGAATGTGAGAGATGTGGCAGTGGGTGGGGTGGTGTTACAGACAAAGACATGTGGAAAGGGGGACGGAAAATACAGAACGACGAGAGGGACACACAGACACACAGACACACACAGACGGACAGGTGTGAAAACATATCTCCAGCCTTTGCCCGTCTGGCCTGGAGGAGATAATAATTGTGTGGATCTGTTATTATACGCTGTCAGACACAGATAAAATACAGAGAACAACTTAATTCCGTCTCTCCTTGCTAGCCCATTGACACAAATTGACTGGCTCATAAATATGTCCCAATACACTGATCTCACTCCAGTTTACTAATTGGTGTTTTATTGAAGTGATCGTGTGAGAAAACCATATGGTCACAGTGGAGGCAAAACAGAAATTTCTCTTAAAACACAGCAATTATTTTGCACAATGGCCAAATGCCATGTTTTTAGAATGCATTGTTCAACTCGAATTTCATTTGGTGTGCCTGCAGCTCGGCAGGTTTCTTGTGCAGTTTCTTTCTCAGGGCCAGGGGCCTCTGGCCATGAGGTGCTATAGTGTTATGTGTTCTCTCACCTTCTCCCTATTATCACTCAACAAGAGGGCCCTCAGGGGCTAAATCAGCACAAACAAAAGGACTAATATTTAATTAATTTACATCTAGCAAATTGACATGAATACTTTTCTAACTATAACATCTAACTACACAAATTTGCCACAGAGGCTTGTTCCTAAAGTACTACAACAACCTCAAACAGAAGAAGAATGGGGAGGGGCTATTAGATGTACACGTATGTGCATGCACACACTTGAAATTATATTGACTTTAATTCATATCCTAGGGACTAACATCAGACATTGTCACTGCAGATATTTGATATGATTAGTGGAGATATGCTGACCTGGTCTGCAATTCATGCATGGGAGACTGGTATCATAATAGGATAATTTGCAGTGTGTCCTACCCTCTTTCCCTAGCAGGTAGGAGTAGAAGCAGACGTGGTTGATGCTCAGGTAAAGCCAGCCCTGCCGCGGCACCTTGCCCTTCCAATAGCTACAGGAGTAGTAGTTCACCAGCTTCTCCTCTTCAGGCATTCCAAACAGCTTACGGAACTTAGCCATGGCCTCCTTGAACTTGTCTGTGTCATCGTCCTCTTTAACATCGTGGTTCTTGTTGTACTCTGCTATGATGCCCTGAAGAGAAGCAGAGAGGGTGTGAAAGGTTAAGTACTACTGTAGGTGAGGGATGCACAGCTGTTTTAGATGTACAGTAAGTAGGTGGTTCACACTAGACAAGAGGTTCAGCAAATTATGGGTAATTGTTTAACAGTTTTATCACCGGGATTGTGGGATTGTGTTTCAGGCTTCACTGCATATGTTTTAAGTTACCTTTGAACTGCCACTGCGCCGACCGCCGAGTTGCTTCTCATGAAAATCCACTTTAAAAAACGGTCTAATTGCTTGTTGTAGTGTTGAAAAATATTCCAAAGTGGCGATCACAACAACAGCGCGGATGAGGAAGCGCACCGCTCCACCCCCTCCATTGTAATGAATAGGGACTCAATTTCCCATAAGCCATAACCCTTTGCACGCCAGAGCGACGGACCTTTTTGTGATGATGTCATCAAAACGCGTCTCCTATCTCACTCTGTCCGGTGGATTGCCTGTATGACTTAAAAACTGATTAAAAACGCGGATTAAACAATGAAAACATAACTCGGGCAACTCGTGAACCGCAGGAAAACTTAAGTAACTCGGGTTCTGTAGTCTTAAGGAATGTGTACAAGAGGTCTTTGATCCAGCAAATCTTTACGTTTACACATGAATCTTTACCAATGTTCCATTGGAAATTGCACATGGTAAGATGAATGTGCTGTGAACACTGAAATATTTTCCTTGTTTATTACAGTGTTTTTAATTCTGAAGTTAAAGTACAATTTTAGTTTAGTAACTGACTAGCCTGGCCCAGCCTGTATGATTTCTGGTCTAGAGGGGCAGGTGCCGGTCGAAAACAGGCGGTGGATCTTATTGGTTCACTGATCTGAGCACCCGTCCCCGCCCCCCTCCTCCCCGGTAGAAAACAGCGGAGAACACTGACGTCACCAAATTTGGAGCGATGCGCCTCTGCACTGTTATTGGTTAGCAAAAAACGAGGAAGTGGGCTTCCTATGCCAGAAAAACCTGGGTATCGAGGCTACCAACTGACTGATAAAGCAACTTCTGGATGGAAAACAAGCTTAAAAGTGAATAATAACATCCAAGTCAACATGTATTCAACAGTCACCTGAACTTTGCCCTTGACAAAGGTCGTGATGTCATTCTCATTCTCAAAGATGGAGAGCGTCTGCAGGAGGTTGTGCTCCAGCCACTCCCAGTGCTCAGTGATCTCTTTACGGGACGTCCCTGCAGGGACAGGTGGAGGGGAAGGAAGTGAACCATTTACCATCTCTTTTATAATTTATGCATTTAGCTCAGCTGGTGTTCCTAACCCAGAGTGACATTATAGTACAAAAATACATGTTAAACCAGCTTGCTAGCATAGTAGTTTGCATGATCTATAACACAGGCTCTCTCTCCTGCATAGTTTTCCACTGGGTAACGCACAGTAATTTCGTGCTTGAAGCAATGATTGAATCTTTTAAATTACGCACAGTAAACACGGTATCACAAACATTTGATTGGCCAACAAATGTCATCTTGTTTTCAGCCATGAACCCCTGAGAACATCTGATGAACCATTTTGGGGTTTTGTCTCACTGGTTGAGAAACACTATATCTACAATGCAAAGTAGCTCCGTCCCTCAACCTTGACCTCTGTTGTCTGCCATGTCTAGCAGTTGGCAGCAAAGACCTCTATAAACAGGCTAATGAAGATCAATTCAGACCGTCTCCCAGGGTGACTTATAAAGTGCAACGAAAACAAACATGAAACCGGCAGCCGACAGACTTATTTTGTTTAAAGTGGGAAATTTGGTATATAGTCTTTTTTATTGGCCTAAAATATTATCTATATACATACATTCATGACTCCACTTGCTGACCAGCTGTCAGTATTGAGCATTTGTTTTTATACGGGTTTCTTGTGACCCTACCATTAACATCCTATGGCAGGCAAAATTGTCAAACTTTCCTTATGCTTTAAGTAGCATGATTCTGAATCTATTCTATTCCAAGCAGTAGTTTTGCACTAAAAACACTCCTAGACATCATGACAATTGTGATGAGGTCAGCACAAATGCACATTTTGGGCACATTTGGGCAAGTGGCTATGGCTGTTTTTAGCCCAAGGAGTGTATTTTGTATTTGGAATGGATTCAGAATCATGAAAACCCCCTAGTTTGACATGTCACATGCTACTTAAAGCAAAAGAAAAGTTTGACATTTTTGCCAGCCATAGGATGTTAATGGTAGGGTCACAAGAAACCCCTATAAAATAAATTGCTCAATACTGACAGCCGGTCAGCAAGTGGATTCATGAATGTATGTATATAGACAATATTTTAGGCCAATAAAAAAAGACTATATACCAAATGTAGGCACCCGAGGTGGGTTTTCAGACTGAAGCAGAAACTGTAGTTGAGGCCAAGACGGAGAATAGTCTGGGACGCTCTGAGCATTGTGGTGTCGTAGGGAACGGAGGGACAGACATTAGAATAGTCTGGGACACTCTGAGCATTGTGGTGTCGTAGGGAACGGAGGGACAGACATTAGAATAGTCTGGGACGCTCTGAGCATTGTGGTGTCGTAGGGAACGGAGGGACAGACATTAGAATAGTCTGGGACGCTCTGAGCATTGTGGTGTCGTAGGGAACGGAGAATAGTCTGGGACGCTCTGAGCATTGTGGTGTCGTAGGGAACGGAGAATAGTCTGGGACGCTCTGAGCATTGTGGTGTCGTAGGGAACGGAGAATAGTCTGGGACGCTCTGAGCATTGTGGTGTCGTAGGGAACGGAGAATAGTCTGGGACGCTCTGAGCATTGTGGTGTCGTAGGGAACGGAGGGACAGACATTAGAGAATAGTCTGGGACGCTCTGAGCATTCTGGTGTCGTAGGGAACGGAGGGGTGTCGTAGGGAACGGAGGGGTGTCGTAGGGAACGGAGGGGTGTCGTAGGGAACGGAGGGACATACATTAGAATAGTCTGGGACGCTCTGAGCATTGTGGTGTCGTAGGGAACGGAGAATAGTCTGGGACGCTCTGAGCATTGTGGTGTCGTAGGGAACGGAGGGACAGACATTAGAATAGTCTGGGACGCTCTGAGCATTGTGGTGTCGTAGGGAACGGAGAATAGTCTGGGACGCTCTGAGCATTGTGGTGTCGTAGGGAACGGAGAATAGTCTGGGACGCTCTGAGCATTGTGGTGTCGTAGGGAACGGAGAATAGTCTGGGACGCTCTGAGCATTGTGGTGTCGTAGGGAACGGAGAATAGTCTGGGACGCTCTGAGCATTGTGGTGTCGTAGGGAACGGAGGGACAGACATTAGAGAATAGTCTGGGACGCTCTGAGCATTCTGGTGTCGTAGGGAACGGAGGGGTGTCGTAGGGAACGGAGGGGTGTCGTAGGGAACGGAGGGGTGTCGTAGGGAACGGAGGGGTGTCGTAGGGAACGGAGGGGTGTCGTAGGGAACGGAGGGGTGTCGTAGGGAACGGAGGGGTGTCGTAGGGAACGGAGGGACAGACATTAGAATAGTCTGGGACGCTCTGAGCATTGTGGTGTCGTAGGGAACGGAGAATAGTCTGGGACGCTCTGAGCATTGTGGTGTCGTAGGGAACGGAGGGACAGACATTAGAATAGTCTGGGACGCTCTGAGCATTGTGGTGTCGTAGGGAACGGAGGGACGCTCTGAGCATTGTGGTGTCGTAGGGAACGGAGGGACGCTCTGAGCATTGTGGTGTCGTAGGGAACGGAGGGACGCTCTGAGCATTGTGGTGTCGTAGGGAACGGAGGGACGCTCTGAGCATTGTGGTGTCGTAGGGAACGGAGGGACGCTCTGAGCATTGTGGTGTCGTAGGGAACGGAGGGACGCTCTGAGCATTGTGGTGTCGTAGGGAACGGAGGGACGCTCTGAGCATTGTGGTGTCGTAGGGAACAGAGGGACAGACATTAGAATAGTCTGGGACGCTCCGAGCATTGTGCATGGTGTCGTAGGGAACGGAGGGACAGACATTAGAATAGTCTGGGACGCTCCGAGCATTGTGCATGGTGTCGTAGGGAACGGAGGGACAGACATTCTGTGTTAGCCGGTGTGGAAAGGGGTGCAAGGGTGGATCATGTACTGAAGATAATGTGGAGTGTCATGCCCATGACTGCTTTGTAGGTCATCACCAGTGTTTTAAAATGGTAAATGGTGCATTTATATAGCGCCTTTATCCAAGGCGCTTTACATAGATTGTGCATTACATTCACCCATTCACACACACATTCATACACCGATTGCTGCGGAAGCCATGCAAGGTACCAACCAGCACATCGGGAGCAATTTGGGGTTCAGTGTCTTGCCCAAGGACACTTCGACATGTAGACAGGAGGAGCCGGGATTCGAACCGCCGACCCATGGATCATTGGACGACCTGCTCTACCTCTTGAGCCACAGTCGTGTTTTGAATTGGATACGGGCAGCAACCAGAAGCATCAATATGCTTTGCACTCAATGCAGAACATTTAAGTAAGACTTAACCACTTGGGTATGCTGCTAACAGCTTCTATGGCACAGGAGGTTTTAGGTGTAGATTGAATCTGATGATCCTTTCAATACAGTATGTGAAACAACGTGGCGTTTGTATTTGTCAATATGGTAAAGTATAGAAGTTACTGTGATTCCATTATGAGTTTTATAACGAGTTAAAATGGAAACAATAACTGATAATTCTTAGTGGTTAGCAACGGTTTAAAGTGGGGGATAACAACAGGAACCGATTAAATTAAGGCAGGCTGCTGTGAGTCATCATCCTTCCCATTCCCTGCACCAGCCCTGACTGACAGACTACTCCCCTCTCTCTCATTTTGTCTCTCTGGGCTCAGGGTGTTATGGGCTGTGAAGGTTGGGTAGCGAGAGGGATGGAGAGAGGGATAGAGGAAGGGGAGAAAGGAATGTAGTGAGTGAAAGACAGCAAGGAAAGGAGGAGAAACAGAGGAAGTGAGCTACTACCATTTTAGGACCAGGCAGCACTTATGTAGGCTAGCTTCCATTTCAGACGTAGAGGTAATGAAAACCATGTTTTTATTTGGTACAGTTGGCACAGCGGGGAACCAATTAAATGCAATATTGTACATTGTGATTGAAATGTGGATTTGTTGATGCTGAATGAACATGATGAATGACATATACGTATACGTACAGTCCAATTTAACAATTTGCCCTGAAATTGCGCTAAATAATATGTCCTGTCCTGTACTGCTGTGGTCCCTTATACCAGGGGTTTACAACGTTTTTGGCTGGGGACCCCCGCATGCTTTGGCCATGTCTGCGCGACCCTCACATCTACCAGCATGCCTTGCACTGCGTTGACGCGTGTGTCATCATGTGATCGGCCAGAGCCAATAACACATTTTGTAAGGCTGTTTTCTCTGAATCAAGGCTGCATCCGCCGGGATTGAACACAACGCGGACGTTCTGGCTTCCCATCATGCACCTGTAAACCAGGATGCCTTGTAGTGCATCGACGTGCGTGTCACGCGATCGGCCGTAGTCAATGGGAAGAAGTAAACAAAGGACTCCAATTCCTGTTTGTGGCACGTTTTAAAAGGATGTTTTCTAGTTGTTTCTTTCTGTTGTAATCTAGGCGTGATGACTGAACACAACGTGGATGTTATGGGATCATTTCCGAAGTTATGCTGTGTCGAGGTTACAATATAAACACTTCGGAAGACAAATACATATTTAAGGCGCTCACAGTGTGCACACTGTGACTAATGGCGGATTTGAGAAACAGAAGCTCCAAGTGCAGCATGGAAAGAGTAGAGAGAGGCATGGGACGAGCGATAGCAACACAATACTTTGTTTTCCCTTATTCAGCAAAAGTCTGATCGGACAGGTGCGATATATTCAGTCCATTTAGTCCAAATCCAGAAGAACTTTTCTTCCTGGGATCTGAGTGAGTATGTCAATTTTTCCATCTTGGACTACCATCTTTCTTACACATCGGCTCTTAGGAAAGGCAAATGGATGCTTGAAAACAGGCAGTTACATCGGACATAATCAGTGGTACTGCATTCAATGACTATATTTAACAACCAAAATCAGGAAGCATACAAGGACCAGAGCTAGTACAGCATGCCCAGACAATATTCCTGTGATCCTAACCTGATTTACTATCTGATTCAAGCCTGAATTATACTTTGTCATATGATTGTGTCGCACAATGCTCACAATATGTCGATAATAGTGACATTAGAGCTATAACTTAGAGGAGAAGAAAAAGTGGGGTTTCATACCATGAGCAATGATCCAGTAACCTAAGGAGTCTGGTGTCTGGTACAGGATCCTATATGGAGCAACTCGAGCGCTGGAGTCTAGGACCACGTCCAGGGTCCCCACCAGCAGACCTGTGGGAAGAACCCAGAATAGAATGAGTGAACTGGTTTGACTGAGACGGTGGTGTCACAGACAAAGACTGAAGTATATTATATGCAGTTATTATTCACAAAACCAGACAGAATTGAATTACTCCATTATGTAGAGCACAAGTACAAAATAGTATCCAGAGAGAAACTGATTAGTATGAGTTGCCTATAAAGCTTGATGAATAGTATATCATTATATTAATGTCCATGTCCGTGATGTATTAAAGAATGTGCCACCCCAATCAATATTCCTCCTCTGTGTTCTCTGAAATGTTCCCGAAACCTCTAAATGTTTTTATAAGCCATCACATAGCACGGGCTCTCTGTCATTCATGATAATTCTCAGTACAGAGACATTTTCCTCTGTCATGTTGGAAAACAATATCAACAAAAAGTGGGAAACTTCAACGGCATTGTGCAAGTTAAACATCCAGAACTCAAATAACACCAATCAGACATCTAGCAGTGGTGTACCTCCTTACTCAGTGCTCTGCTCAACACTCAACAGTGTGCTGATGTTGTTCGCATACATACAGTGTGTGACTGATCGATGTGCTGCGAAGGTGAGTGAGGATGAAGTCACCTGAGATAAGCAACAGCAGCCTCTATCTAATCTAATGGACCAGACAGAGAGATAATGGAGTGCCATAATGCATTGGAAGGGTTTTTCCCGGCTGCTGTTGTGAATAACTGCTGTATGCTAGAAAGCAAAACAGATACTGGCTGGCTGGCTGGCTGGCTGGCTGGCACAGACGGACAGACAGACAGACAAATAGATAAATCAAAACGTTGTGTTCAACATGCAGTCAGGACTCAGGACAGTACTGTATAGGCTACCCTCTGAACCAGTAATTAATTTATGCAATAATATATGCAAATCAGTCACACAATTATAGTTGATGAACCCACAACCTATGTCCACAACAGAAAATCACACCCGTGTGAACTGAGGGTGCAAATCCCCCCCCTCCCCCCAAAGTAAAGCTACATTATAAATAGACTGTCGCTGACAGTTCCTTCACAGCTGTGAATATGCCTGTGGGTTAGTCGCAAATAGTTAATCAAGAAACAAAAAATACATTATACGTGTGCGTGTGTGTGCATGTGTGCGTGTGTTACAGTAAAATCAATAAACCAATATAACAATAAAACGTAAACAAAATGTTCTTTTGGAACAGAGTTGTCAAACAAATTTAGATCGCACAATGATTTCAATTTGTCAAAGGAGAAAAAACTCCTGTGACACAGCATTGGTTTTCAAACAAAGCCTGTTCATGTTTATGTGCACATGTCAGACGCAGACCTGAGTTGGCCTTCATAAAGCCAGACTGGTTTCTTCAAGGGAAAAACTCTACAATCAATTTCCTACAATCAATTTCCTACCATACAGAATCGTCAATGCACAAGTTAATGATTTCCTTTCCATAGATGATGTATGAGTTGGGTGCACTGCCTACTGCACATGTCAAATGAAATAAACGACAGAAACTAAACTAGGCAGTCTTAGCAAGCATACAGTACAAACAGCAGTCTCCAGGCAAAGAGAGGAGGGAGCCTCCAACTCATGTGATGCCTTGTGCTTTTCTAAAACAGGAAAACAAGACCAGAGGCAGGGCTGCTAGTGCCTAGTGCCTATTGTTATGGCAAAGCAAAACACTGTTGTAAACAGCATCTTTAAAAGAGTATAGTTATTCGTCCATTTAATAACAGAATAAAAAACTGCAAATGAGAAAATTGTACATTGACGTGTTATAACTTGTTTGCTATGTTATCCAATCCTGTTTTTATAGTAAATATAGTGTTATAGTAAATGTTCTTCTCTCACAGCCTATATTCTTCTTGTGAGACAGCATTTGGTGATATAGGATGTTTCCATCCATGGAGCACACAAAGGTCCATATTCTGTCCCCTGATACAAAAGAAAAATCAATATGGTTTCAAATAACAGCAAGCTGATCTCTTCTTGAATCATCACGTGTCCATTTTGTTCACGTTTCGCTGCATCCACAGCTGCAGTGTGTTTACCACTTTAACATCACACTGCCATAAGTAATTTGATAAAATACACCAGTTGTGTAGTAGATAATAACAATGTTGTCCCCACTGTGAAAAGTATGAACAGTTAAAGAGAGAAAGCAATACCTGAGATGAGCATTGATTATATGGAAAAAATGTAGTTCAGTTACAGCCAGACAAACAAGATTGCTCTCTGCATTGTGAAATGTCAGATAAGAAAATTACTGTCATGATGGTGACATTTTTAACTCTGAGCACTTGACCATTTGAAGAGGTGTCACGCAGAATTTTTAATTATGCTTATGCCTAGGTCGAAGCTCAATATCAAGATGCAATTTTACTTCATCTCTCGAGTATTCCAAACCCAATCACATGCATGTGTCCGGTGACAGACAACACCAAATAACCAATAACATTTTCAGAAGAAAATTAGAATTCTTTGCAAGAACCAAATCCTTGTCATTGTGGAATGTACTATATTAAATGTTCAGGTAAATTGGCATGCTTAAACATTATGAGGCTGCTGAAGTGTGAACCATGAATTCTTAACAGCTTCTATTTGGCACTGCATTCAGTTGGTGTTTGTTTATTTTAATTAACACAGAATATATTTATAACACATTTGAAAAGTATGGAATGGCACGTTAGGTGGTAAATTCAAATTGTATCACACATACGTGTTAAGAAGCTAAGTGTCTGCCTGAGCTGTGCATCAGAAATAAATGTCATGGGCCCTTAGTTAACTTGGACACCCACACAACTTATTTAAAGCTTGGCCTTATTAGTTGACCTATTATAAGCTCTTCCCTCTGTATCATCCC
The DNA here is from genome assembly GCF_951216825.1 of Electrona antarctica. Lineage (NCBI taxonomy): Eukaryota > Metazoa > Chordata > Actinopteri > Myctophiformes > Myctophidae > Electrona > Electrona antarctica. The sequence goes on from NC_136809.1 coordinate 25,061,994, forward strand.
CTGGAAGAAGTGTTTCTGGGCAGTGCCAGTGCCAACTGGCACACAGAGAGAGTCCGCTCCTCCATTTACATAACAATGACATCACCCCGTCGCACCACTCAGTGGATTTTGTATTGCTACAGTCGCATCTTCAACGGAGGGAGGCAGGCAACATGTGAGGGATAGTTATGGAGCTATTGTGATTGCCAGTGTGAGAAGGGGTAATTTTAGCCAGTGACAAAGCGGGACATTTATTATTCTATTTGGTTCAGTTGACAAAGTCGATTTCAAGATTTCAGCTCATCCTCGGTTTATTTAAAAGTAAAACAGATTGGTTCATCGACTGTACCACTAAATGACTGAACATGTAACAATACTTTTCTAAAAGTGACATCATTGTGTATGGTTCATATAGTGCATACTAAACTTTGCCAGTATCTTCATAAACGAGCACTATCCTTACTTTTTTATCACATATTCTGAATCTAGAGTATTCTTAAAACCTCATAGACATCACATCTTGAGGCAATCTAATATTGGAATTGTCTATCGGCCGTCTCTGCACCATGAATTAAACAGACAGACTGAATACGGGTCAAGGTGTACAAGACAAATCTCACTGGATTAATTGATTCCCATAACCTTTTTGTTCTCTTCTTTTTTTTTAAACTTTTGGATGCATTATGCCCAAGGCGAAGGCGGAGATAAGTGCAAGAAAGGAAGGGGATGATTCAGCATGAGCAGCAACAAACAGAGTAGCAGAAGTACTAGCAGAAGTGCAGAATAGATAGTGTTCCAAATGTATGAACTTGCCATGCATAGGCTTACAGGGCAGCCTCAAGGACATCAAGTTATGATAATAGATTATGTTAAAACTACATTAGTAGTTACAGGTCAAATGCACTCTCTGACTCTAACGCCTATACAATCCCTACCTAGCACTTATCTTTAATTGTTTTATAAAACTTGTGAAAGGGGGCATAACCTTGGAGTACAGCTGGGTTGCCAACACCAGGGCATATATATAGATAGATATACACACAGTCGCATGCACCGCATCGGCATCCCAGATTATGAAAATTCTTGATCAAATGAATGCACACAGTGCACAGGTAATGTGTACCAATTTTGTAGTAGTACTAACAAAAAGTAAGGTTTTGAAGAAAATGAGAAATGGCTGAAAATCGAATCAGGCACACATGGCTGGGGCCGGCCTGGGCCGCCGGCATGGTTTTTCTGAGCACCTTAAACTGCAATGTCAGGTTGACAGCATGTCGCGGGTTCGGGTCACGACGACCTATTCTGCGTGTCACACCCCATCACAATCCCAATTTCCTGTAGCCTCGTTCCCAGCTTTACTCATCTGTGAAGAGAAAAGCCTGGTAACGACTAACGACATAAGAAGAGTGTTCTGCCAGAAGTGTCGGGCCGGGAACCGGAACATCTGTTGGGAGGTAATTTCCCCTGGATATGTAATTCTTCGACCAATCACAACACTTCATTCACGAAGAATGTAAACAGATTTGTAAAGCATCAACATGATTTCCATGGGCGGTAATTCCACCCAAATTCAGCTTTCCGTTAAACCACTCAATTGGCTAGGTCTTGCCCAGTGTGCATTTCTTGTCAATCTACTGTCCTATCAATACAGGCATAGGCCTACTGCAGGTTGAAAAGGCCCTCAGCTCTGAACTCAGTAGAATCTGCACCTGGCTCGCTGATAACAAACTATCTTTACACCTGGGAAAAACTGAATCAATTCTCTTTGGATCTAATAGTAATCTCAGCAAGGCAGATGGCTTCCTGGTTAGAGTGGGTGAGAATATTATCACACGAAAAGATGAAATGACCTATACCTAGGTTCCATCCTGGAGGCAAATTTTTCCGGTGATAAAATGGCCACCAACGTAATCAAAAAAGTCAACCAAAGAACAAGATTCCTTTACAGGATCTCCTCACTGGTCAACAAAAACACCCTCGTACAAGGTTTCTTCGACTATGCATGCACCTCTTGGTACCACAGCACCTCAAAGGCCCTTAAAACAAGGCTCCAGACTTCCCAAAACAAACGTGTCAGGCTCCTACTTGGCCTCACCCCCTGAACCCACCTCACCCCTGCCCACTTTGACAGGCTGGAATGGCTTAGGGTTGAAGACAGAGTACAGCATCTTGCAATGGGTCTGGTCCACAAGATTCGATACACCACCAAGATACCCATGGGCCATGTACCTGTCCAAATACTTCCTTAATGTTAACGAAGTCCACACCCACAACACCAGAGGGAGTGCAACAAACCATGTGCAACCCAGATTCGGCTCAAACAAGGGACTAAATTATTTTCGCTCCTATGCCACCAAAATGTGGAACGCCCTACCAACAGTCATTAAGACATGCGAATCCCTTGACTCCTTCAAATCCGCTCTCAAAGGGCACCTACCGACGGCTGCAATTCGAAACTGGCCCCCGTAAAATCTGAATCTCTAAATGTTTTGATGAATTGAACAAGGTGGACCCTCTTGTAAACAAGTATAATGCTTTATTGGGTCGTCCACTCACAGTTAACAGTCTTTGTATTGAGTTGTGCTTGAATTGTACTGTAATTCTGCAAACTGTTAATACATTTTTCAATCAATCAATCACCCTCCCCCAAAAAACAAACATAAAAAAACAATGGCTGAAGTGACCTGTTATAGCTCAACCACAAGGCCAATTTCGAAAAATTGTGAATAGCGACAGACAGACAGACAGACACACACACAAGTTAAAACCTATAGGGGCTACATGGCAATGTAATCTGTTTAAGAAATCTTTGTTGGTGAAGCACTAGCTCTGGTCCATAGCTCTAATGCCGGCAGCAAAGGGCATTAGGGCTATGGACCAGAGCTAGTGAAGCACTACTACTACTTTGAATATAATGTGAGAACTAAATTAGTATTTTGCTCAGCAAACTGTCACATGACAAATAGGCCAATAATTGTCATTCCAATAACAGGAATCAGACTCTTGAAGGGGACACTATACTGTTCACTATAAAAGCACACCTGGTACTGTTGTAGGCCTACACGTGATTGACGTGATTCTCCAGAAGTCAATCTTCTGGACTGGACACAAGAGTAACTATAAGTAAGTAGTAGTACCAGTGTCACTCAATGATCTCAATCTCCTGCAATGCATGGTTGCGTGTGCATCCGTACACTGCAAAATCCTCAGTGATGTGATGATGACCGACAGCATAGGCCTACAAATGGAACCAAATGAACAAAAGAGGAGGCTATATTTAACTAAACTGAGACTGGAATTGGAACCAAACGGACCCTTAAAATAGCAGCATAGACTAGAGAAGGGCGGGTATAGGAGAAGAAGAGGGATGATAAGATATAACTCACCCGCCAGTCCTCCACCACCATCTCCATGGCCCTTACGCTTCTGCAGTATGAAATAAGGGTTGGCTCGTTCTGTGATCCACAGCGCTCCGGCCAGTAGCACGTCTTCTGGATTGACCCACATTATTCTCGTTAATTAAGATAAGGGCACATTGATTTCTAACTCCCGACCGCAGAATTGACCTATTGGAATTTCAGGTTTAGTTGTAGATACATAATGGCACTGGCACGCATATAGTCCGCTGTAGCACACGTCTAAAGGCCCCGATATTTTGTGTGCAAAGTCCGAGCGTACAAAAAAAAGACGCACAACTGAACGTCGATATATTATAATTAAACCGTTCCACTTCCAAGGTAAGCTACCTATATTTAAGCACACAGATCGATTGGCGTGCGGAAGATTGGTCTCAGATGATAGATTTCAGCACAGCGCAGCGAAAGCTTTTAAATAAACAACATTCCGTGTTATTAGTAGGCTAAGTGTAGGTAGTAGAGATAAGATAATATAATGCGTGGTCTCCGGGTAATCATTCGAGCAGCGCAAACGATCAGTCTTTGTTGTCCACCACCATCATCATCCTCCTCCTCTGTATGGCAGGTGCGTGTGACGATTCAACACGCATAGTGCTGTGCTCTCCCACAACGCGCCGCAGCAGCTATCGACAACAACCAAATACAATCTAACCTACTGTGCTCTCCAGAGAGTCCACACACACACACACACACACACACACACACACACGCCGCCCGTCCGTTTTCCTTTCGAAAATATGACATTACGTACGCCACAGCCAAACAACAAACAAGTAATACAGCGTAGCCTACGTCGCTGCCACACACTCTAGGCGTCACAGCCTGGCCACCTTACGTCACCGTGTGGGAGGTGGTGGAGGCACAGTACAGTACAGTAGCCTATGGCGCACAGATAGAGGTGTCAAAGAAAGAAAGCATGAATGAACCTATGGAATGAACAGACAGTTATAGCTCCAATCCAAATGTCAACAGCAAAACGATGGACAATCTGCACGGGGGGTGGGGGGACATGAACAGGTTTATTTTAATCTACACAGACAGACAGCTCTCAGACGTTTTGCATTCAGTAGGCTAGACTATTGTTGTGATCCTTCCTAGGATGGAGAGTGCAGGGAGAGCATGCATAAGATTAGATTAGATTAGATTAGATTTATTGTCACTGCACATAGTATAGAAATACTTTGACAATGAAATGAATAGTGGCGTCTATCCAGAGTGCAATACAGTAATGCAGTAATGGAAATAAATACACTTGTTGATGAATGTACAGAATGTACAGTATGTACAGTAGTATATAATAAATAGGAAATAAATAGAAAAAAAATATCACACCCGTGTGAACTGAGTGGTGTCAGGTCTTATATAGCCTGATCAGCTGTGGTCTGACGTAATGTCTGACGTAATGAAATCACACCCGGGTGAACTGGGTGACCGTAGCAACCATGCTCATTTTTTGAGCACAGACAGACACATAAACTAACAAAGCCAGTCGTAGGAGTGGTTTACACCACTCAATAAGCAATGAAGTATAAATAAGGAGTATGCATATATATATGCACACCCACCCACACAAGCCATAAGATGCTACAGGAAATAAGCTGTTCCTGAGCCTACTAGTGCGGGAACCAATAGTCCTATAGCGCCTCCCGGATGGAAGAAGGGCAAAGAGTCTGTGGTTTGGGTGAGAGGGGTCTTTCAGGATGCCTCTCGCCCTACGCAGACATCTTTGGCGCTGTAGATCCTCAATGGACGGGAGTTGGGTGACAATGATGTACTGGGCAGTTTTTACTACCCGTTGCAGGGCCTTCCGATCAGACACTGTGCAGCTGTTGTACCACACTGAGATGCAATTTGTCAAGATGCTCTCAATGGTGCAGCGGTAAAAGTTCACCAAAATCCGGGGATCAAGGTGAGCCTTCCTCAGTCTCCTTAGGAAATATAGACGCTGCTGCGCCTTCTTGAACAGGGTGGAGCAGTTGAGAGCCCATGAGAGGTCCTCAGAGAGGTGAACACCCAGGAACTTGAAACTGGATACCCGCTCCACCACCGCCCCGTTGATGTGGATCGGGGTGTGGTCACAGCGGTTCGTTCTCCTATAGTCCACAATTAGCTCCTTGGTCTTCGTGGTGTTGAGAGCCAGATTATTGTCAGCGCCCCACGCCGCCAAGTGCTGGACCTCCTCCCTGTAGGCCGACTCGTTGTTGTTCCTAATCAGGCCTACCACCGTGGTGTCATCCGCGAACTTGATAATGGTGTTGGAACCATGCACCGGAACGCAGTCAAAGGTGAAGAGGGAGTAGTAGCACACAGCCTTGTGGTACACCGGTGTTCAGTGTCAGGGTGGAGGAGGTGTGATTATCCAACCTAACAGACTGGGGTCTGTTGGTCAGAAAGTCCAGAATCCAGTTGCAGAGTGTGGTGCTGATGCCAAGGTGGTGAAGTTTGGTCCGTTAGAGGGGATGATGGTGTTGAATGCGGAGCTGAAATCGATGAACAGCATCCTTACATAGGTGTTGGTGAGTTCCAGGTGAGTCAGGGCAGTGTGTATTGCAGTGGAGATGGCATCCTCAGTTGACCTGTGACGGTAGGCATACTGATGAGGGTCCAGGGTCGGGGGTAGGCAGGTTTTCAGGTGAGCCAGTACCAGCCTCTCGAGGCACTTGGTGATGATGGGGGTGAGTGCCACAGGGCGGAAGTCATTCAAGCATGTTTCTGTAGAATGCTTTGGTACTGGACGATGGTAGCCGTTTTGAGACAGACTTGAATGATTGCCTGGGACAGAGAGAGGTTGAATATATTACAGAAAACTCCTGCCAGCTGCTCAGCGCATGCCCTCAATACACGACCAGGAATGCCGTCAGGGCCCGCAGCCTTCCGTGCATTCACCCTACTCAGTGTGGTGTACACCTCACTGGTGGAGAGTGTGAGAGGATGGTCACCTGGTGGAACTCTGGTTTTGGTGGCAGTCTCCTTGTTGTCCCGGTCAAAGCGAGCGTAGAAATGGTTCAGCTCGTCGGGCAGAGAGGAGCTGCTGGGAGAAGGGGTGGAGTTATGGGGTTTGTAAGCTATGAGTGCCTGAATGCCTTGCCACATGCGCCGAGAGTCAGAGTTGTTGAAGTGCTCCTCTATCCGCAGTTTATGGGCATATTTGGCCCTCCAGATGCCCTTCTTCAGGTTAGCCCTGGCAGAGCTGTAGGCCTCTGTGTCACCAGCCCTAAAAGCAGCATCTCGTGCCTTTAGCAGAAGGCGGACCTCAGCATTCATCCAAGGCTTCTGATTGGGGAATGTTTTTATTTTCTTGTGTGAAGTGACATTGTTTATACATCTGTTGATGTAATCCAAAACAGAGCCAGTGTATAGATCAATGTCCGTGAGGGAGTCCTGGGTGGCCTGGGTAGAAAATATACTCCAACTAGATAAAGTGCCCCTCGGGGCACAGGTCTCCACCAGGGCAGGTCAGGTTGTGGCCTCCTTGTGGCGCTATAATAGGCCAATGTGAAAAGGGTGCCATTTCTCTTACGCATGGCAATTGGATGATTTGAGGCATTTGGTTCCAAAATGTGTTTTGCAAAAATCCACCTGTTGGTGGCGCTATAACAGGCCAATGTGAAAAGAGTGGGATATGTTCCTCAGCCTAGTAGGAAAGTCTGTGAAAGATTTCACGTAAATTGCATGCTGCGTTCATGATTTGAGGGTTTTTTGTTCAAAACGGGCCAATCCTGCAAAATTTGAAAGCCAATGTTAGCCAATTAGGATGGAATATGAAATATCGGACAGATCCGTCTTGAACACATGATTATAGAGATAGTGTGTAACGATTTGCGTAATATTAAAAAATGTGTTTTTCAAAAGTCGGCCTCCTGGTGGCGCTATAACAGGCCGTTCTGAAAAACACACGGACGGACGGAGTGCAAAACATACTCTCTCCCCATGCCTTCGGCCTGGTGGAGACAATCAGTGTTCTTGAACTGCTGCTGGAGTGAGCATTCAGCTCCCTCTGGCCATATTTTTACTGACCTTACTGTGGGTTTTGTTTAATGAGAGGTAAATATGAAGGGAGGAGGAACAGTGAAATGTGGTCTGATTGACCCAGATGGGGTAGGGGAATGGCTTTGTAAGCCTTGGCAATGTTTGTGTAAACATGGTCCAGTGTATTGTCTCCTCTCGTGGCACAGGAGACATGTTGATGGAATTTGGGTAGCACTGTTTTCAAGTTTGAGCGGTTGAAAATTTGAAATCCCCGGCCACGACAAAAGCCGTGTCCGGTTGAGCAGTTTGCAGCTGCATGGCTGCATGAAGCTCTTTCAGTGCTACTTTAACATTGGCATCCGGAGGAATGTACACAGCGACAATAATGGTGGATGACAATAGGTAGAAGGGCCTGCACTTAATCAGCAGGTATTCTATGCTAACAGAGCAATAACTCCCAGCCAAGGTAGCGTCCGTGCACCATGTTTTATTTACATAAATGCAAAGTCCGCCCCCCTTGCTCTTACCGGAGTCTGCTGTTCTGTCAGCTCTGAAAACGCAGCGTCCTTCAAGGTCTATCACACTGCTGGGGATACTGTCACTGAGCCATGTTTCTGTGAAAATCAAAATATTGCAGTCCATAATCTTATGATAACCTAAGCCTATACACAATATTTATTTCTATGTAGGTTGATGTTCTCAGTTTGGAATGTCTCCCTGTGGTTAAGGTTTATAACATGTAACACACAAACTCTATAGCCTTTGTCAAAACATCCCCTACCCATATCTTATCTTTTTATTTTCATTTTATCTCATGATTTTTGTAACCCATTTTTTTCACCCGGTGACAGTTGCCTATAAACTGTAATCCTCATGTTTTTTTTCCGGGGACAACATGCAAACTCCACACATAAAGGCCCATTTTTCCAACCCCACCTAGGGCATGGGCGCTGATGACACGGAAGAGAGAACACAGTCCCAGCGGGAATCAAACCTAGGACCTTCTATAGCTATCTGCACTTTGTATTCTTTCAAATACAAACACAAAGTATTATTAGACCAGCAGAAAATAAGTTTCAATAGCCTACATAAAATGGTCTGTCAGTGTCACTGAACTAAATGACTCATGCCCTGAACTATCTGTTCCACAAGTTACTTTATGAATCACATCCTCATTTAGGCCTATATGCTAAAGGTCTTCCTCTAAAATAACAAGGAAAGCAGAACAGAGCATTCTGGAATGTACAGTATATTGGTATTTTCACAATTTAGGACGTTTTTTTTCTCTTTGTCTATTTTCCAAGGACAAGGCTTTATAAATACTTATACAACTAAGTCGGCCGTAGCCTACCACCCAAGAGGCCAAGAATGTGAGACACCAGAGGGTTAAATACAATCGGAGACAGAAAAGAGAACTACTAAGTCAAACTGAAACAGAACCTAGCATAATGCATGGGTTAACAATCCATAAGAGTTGGTAAATAAATAATGACATCATTTGTTTAAAATGCATTATCCCCTGCCAAAACTGAAAGCTGAGTGGCATGAAGAAATCTGAGAAATAGTAGGCCTTAATAATCTCATGTTATGAGGTGCTTTTGCTCAGTCTCAGCCATATCATCAAGCACCAAAGTCTCACTCAAAAAATTGTACTAGTTTTAAACTGAGGCACCTAGTACAGCTATTCAACAACAATGTTGCTGTTAGAACATTTCCCTTAGACCACATGTAGGCTAAAGGTTGAGTTATAGGCTACTTATTGTGCATGGGTGTCATGTGCCAAGCTTGTAGATCTACTATTTTCTGGTGTGCAACACTGGCAGAATGCATGGTAACATATCACTGTGTGTTAGCATGTGTTCTCCGCGCCTGCGACTCGATGGATTACCACTCACCACCCCAAAGTTTATTACACACACACAGAGTAGGCCTAATACAGTATAGGACAGTAGATCTATGACATGCCTAGTAGATTATGGAAACCATGATGAGAACAGAATGATCAGGAACACGCTTGCATCTCATATTGTACATAGTCAGTCCCTCTGATACAGTAGTAGACATGCTTATCAATATGCTTATGCAGCTATATGTGTCATCTTAGTCAAGCAGCTGAGGCCTTATGCATATGTGTCATCTGAGTCAAGCAGCTGAGGCCGGAAACCATTACAGTTACAATGTCTCGGACAAAAGATGAAACAATACAAATATTTAACGTTAACACACATGCAGTAGTAGTTGTGAATGGATATTCAACACTAGTGTCTGCCTAATCTCACAACGCACGTATGCACGTGCACACACGCGCGCACACACACACATAATGGAAAGCAGACAAACTCACAACACATGCACGCACACGCACACACACACACACACACACACACACACACACACGCAGTGATGATAAGATATACCCAGCAGAGGGCGGTATATTCACAGTACTCATTCAGTTATTTTTTTGTAGCCGGTTTCATAATGTATTTTGACAAAACTGGCAATCACACATAGAAAGACATGTCATTATGACAATATGACATGATTAATTGGTAGTCACACAAGCTTGTCCCACCAGGGCGTCCCCATTAAGTCAGAGGAGTTGTAAAGTACAGCGTAACATAAGGGTGTCTATTATTGTTGCCCATGCAGGAAAATGACACAATGATACCAAACATCAGAGTAAAGGTGTCTGCACACTGCTGCGTTTGACAGATTATATATATATATATATATATATATATATATATATATAGGCCTATATATACAGTATATAAATTACCTACCCCACCCCACTGCCATAAATTGAGAATGGTTTTTACGCATTTAGCAACAAAAGACTATAATTTTAGCCTACTGCTGCATGAAATTACACTTGTTTTTAAACCTTTTTCTCCAGCGTCAAAGCCAAATCTCCCCTGGCATATCAATAGGCACGAGGCAGAGAGCTCTGGAGAAACCCTCCTCAGCAGATGTCTGTACCTCTTGGTATAAACATAATGAGCTGTACACAAACCACCAGCTGTAACACTCTTCCTTCTGTCCCTTAGGACGGTAGAAAGGGTCCTTTTTGTGTGCATGAGTAAAACCAGCAGGGCTGTTAAAGTTGGGAAAACTTTAATTAAATGTATTACACCTCACAATCATTGACACTCTTGACACGTGCGACATTGTATAAGAAAGGTATATCAACATTTCCCCACATATTTACAACTTTGTCTAATACAAAGCACATGGACCCCAGGAAAAGTAGCTGCTGTAGTTAGTAGCAACGGGGATCAAAAAAAAGAAGAAAAGTCAACTCCCTTATAGTACAAAAAATAATGGTTAAAAAAAACTACTGGTTTGATAGAGATCATAATATTACATATAAAGCAACAATTAAATCATGTGCTATGTTCCAATACTGTAGCCCTCGTCTCCGGAAAGCTAAAAAGACTTGGTTTGAAGTCATTCAGCATCCCTCTTTCCCCTGGAATGATAAAGTGCATTCTAGGAAGGCTTGGTATAAACAGGTTGGGGAAAGATGCACTCCATTACTTTAGACCTAAAAAGGTAACATTGTAAGCACCAAGGGGGGAAAATGGTCCACAATGAAATTATGACACTGCATTAACTTCCATTACATTACGTTTTCTTATTCCACAAAAATGTCTTAATTTACAACTGATGTATTAAAGTGTAATAACTTGTGTATATAAAAATGTGTTGAACCCTACCAAATTAATTAAAAGGCTGTAGTAAACAATGCAAGTATTAAATAACTGTTTGTACAATGAACATGCATTGTGTATTCACAGATTTCACACCCCAACATACATGTATTGGGGTGGAGAGTTTAATTAAACACAAACATAAGTATAACTATTCCTTTTGATTTGGTCTGATTCAGGGTTGTTGCCTTAACTGGTAAAACCAACCATCCCGGAAGTGAAGTTAATTTAACTGTGCTCCCTCCTTACAGGAAGCTATCATTATGTTTATGTAAACTCCAATGTCACATAATGAAGTTTCATCAAGCACTGCAGCCAGGATTTATCAAAACCATCAGGGCATGAAAATGGGTCAGAGTGACCAGTTGGAAGAGGGCTACTTTTCATGGTACAGTCTTCAAACCAACCCTACATGTCATTTAGGCTCATAGTGGGACATTTACATTCATGCCATTCATGAAACCATACAAAATACAACCAAGAAACCTTAGACATAGCACCTCGAAAACTAGGATATGCAACCGGAGTGCAATAGTAGCTTATCTTTGCCAGTTTTCAATATGAGATATGAGTCTGTGTATTTTCGTATTTTCAGCCTAGCCTTTTCTAGTAAACTCAATTTGTAGTTCTGTAGTATAGACCATGCAGTTCAGAGAAAAAGCCCCACATAAAAAACCTTTTATGAACCGATAATGTACGGAATGTCATGTTTCTACAGTATGACAACTTTATGTACAACATTTATAAAATAAAGCCAATATACTGTAACTAAATTGCACGGCTTTGGTAACAGATTGGTAACACCGTACTTTGCAAAATATGTATTGTATTAAAGGATGACATCACCCATTTTCAAACTATCTTCCTCCTAATCGTAATATCATACCATTTTTGTCTACTCAGTCTGTGTCTCATAGGATATTTAAAAAAAATCTGTGAATAAATTCCTTACCAAGACATTTCTTCACCAATGTGTTTGTAAAGGTGTCTAGTAACACAAAGACTGATATTCAGTTTCCCTATAGGGGAATCTGTGTGACAGACAGCTGCTGAAAGTTGGGGTACCATTAAAACCTTTGCAGGCAATGTATACAAAATGTAATTCTGTTTTAAGTAGCATGAGTAGTCAAACTAGGGGTTTTTCATGATCATGATTTTGAATCCATTTTAAGCATTTGTTTTGCGAAAACGGCCACTTTTCTAGGTCATCCCACCTGTTAGGCGGGTTTCTGAAGTGTTTACAGCCCTATGAGACACAGACCGAGTGAAAATAATTGTACCATTTTATCATGAGCATTCTTAAGGACCAGTTATATGAAGATAGGTTTGAAAATGGGTGAGGTCGTCCTTTAACTTGTTATAAAAGTACAGTGAGTACACCAAGTGTTTGTATTAATTAAATGACATAATGAAAATGAAAACATGTGTAACATAACTATGTACAAGTAGGCCTACAACATACCCTCACTGCATTATGATACCCTCACAACCACATTATGCATTAGAGAGAAATCATTATGTTCTAACAGCACTTTTCCAATAGCTAATAAACCAGAATTAAGGCCATTGTGGAGTAGGGCGTTACCAAAACATTTGCCCATACAGCATCTTGTGCAATCATTCACTGATACACGAGGAATGGAGGGCGGTCATATGGTAAGGCTGGGCAATATGACTCCAAATCAATATCACGATCATTTTTTACTTTAGCCTCAATTACGATGTATGAACAATAGCCAAACTACAAGCTCATTGTGAGCTTATAGATTGTCTACTTTCGCTACTTTCGCATGCGATCACTGTCCCACAAAGTATAACCAAGCCCCCAGAACGGCTGGCCAACGTTGAAGCTGCCACTACCCTACTGGCCAAAACTGGAACTGCAGCATGTTCCGGGACATTCATGGAGGTGGACGGACGTTCCGGGACCTCATGTGCGTCAACCATGACCTCAAATTTGAGACCTCTCTCAACATCCGCTCGCTTGAGCCATTGAGTTATAATGCTACTTCCGGGTGCTTCAAACGCCACTGAGCAACTTCCATTGAAATGAATATCGGGGGGGGGGGGGGGGGGGGGGGCAGGACTGTCGCTCCCGGTCTGCTCTCTATCCTTTATAACTCTATGAGTATAATATAGGGCTTAAGTGGTTAATCATATTAGTCAATTTAGTTGGTTATAAAAAAACGATTAGAATTTGTTCGTTCCGATTCATTGATATAATAAATAATAAAGATTATTATTGGATTAACCTACCATTAACCATAAGATTTCGGTTAATTGCCCAGCCCTAGCATATGGACATCAGGACATGTGCTTGTTATGTATCAGAGTCCCAGGTGGCAGCACAGTCACACAGAATACATAATCATTATAAAACGAAACCACCAGTGACTGCTGGTTCAATAGGTCATCTGTGCTTCTCAAATGTACACACAGTTTCAAAACTCAATATGTTGGGGTAAATTTGAGTGAGAAATGTATTGGATCAAATCAAATCACACAAAACAAGTGTTTGATAGCAATATGACAGAACATGAGGAAATAATTTATGTTGCCGAATAAATACTCAGTTTCAACATGCAACCCTAAAACCAAGCTTCTACATACAATTGCGCTTCTACTGTGAAAATGTATTGTCCTTTAGTCGTTTTATTACAAAAATACAATTCTCATACTAGAAAATAAGTGCCATTCCACCGGCATAGAGTTCCTCAAGAAAAAGGCAATAATCCCCCTGCCCCAATTCCATTTAAATCTAGGTCTGCTTGTATTCCTTAAATGCCATGTCAAGCACAGATTCCATAGAAGATTCCATCAAAACAGCTCCTTTTTAGATTCAATAACATGCAACTGTAATCTGTGATGTGGTGTCTAAGGCAGTGGAATTTTGTTTAGTGCCATTGAAGTCTGTATATTCAGGCTTTAATTTGAACTCAATGCTATTCATGTGATTTTGCTTATTAATGTCGCTCCTCCCTCTCAGGTGTGATAATGAGTTACAGGTATATCACCTGGTGTACTGTTGGACTAGAACTAAAATCGGAGTAAATTCCAACCTCCATGGCACATGATTGAATACTACTAATCCACAAGTTAACAGTCAGTTATTAATCAGCCAACCCCAACCCAGAGCCATAGAGTAAGACAGAGTTACGATACTGAGGGGGCAGAAAACGGAGTGCTCAAGCGCTGTTCATGCAGCCTGAAGTGACAAGCTGGAGTTTGAAATACATCGTTTTCAACGGGGGCGGCGCAAATATCAGCAATTTTAGGCATGTGTGCAACATGACAACTGTTTTAAAGTATTGCACAGTGACAACTAAAGTCTCTGTAATGTCTAAAATAATGGGATTTAAGAGTGGGCTGTTGCCCACTCTGTCTTACTCTATGGCTCTGAAGAATGTTCACCCCAGAATAGGGATGCTTGGGTGGTAATCGAACTAACTTGTAAAACTGAAAACTTGCAGTAGTCCCCAGGAGTTGAGATTCACTGGCTTTGAAAAAACGAAACAATGAAAATGTACTGTACAAATATGCTAAAATACAAACTTGGAAAATAAAACTTGGCACAGACAACGGGCAACTTGTTGACACAAACATGTGCTAATTGTTCATCTTTTTTTCACCCGGTTAAATTGGGTGGCTACCGGACACGCATACAGCATTATGTCAATATTTCTTGCTCCCACAACTGTCCCCTGTTAACTTAACAGTAAGGATATTGTTACTGTAAGGAGTTGTGCTAGTACATGTGCAGCAGTTTGTAAAGAGGGCAGTGGGGTACTTCTTCGTCGCTGTCTGGTAGAAAACGTGTTATCTTCGTATCTCAGCTTTTTTCGTAAAATGAATGTCCTGTACTTCGTCAAACTACAGTCACACAAAAGTAGCAAAAATAAACAAGCTCATGACACGTTGTGAGCTTATAGATTGGCTATATTTGCTATTTTTATTATTATAAAAAAGATAAAGTGAACGTGGTCAAGTCTAGTTTGATAAATATTGTATATTGTAACAAGACTTAATAATAACTAAATTGGATCTATTTGAACACAGGTTATTTTCTCTTTTTTTTAACATTTCCTGAAAAGTAACCGTTTTGGACATACAAGGTTTCCACCCGACAGCGACGCTTTGGAGGTTGGGGTGTGTGACATAATTTCAAAAGCTGCATCACCACATGGTGAGCTATGATTGTCACCACTTGGAGCACAGGTGAGAACAGCCTGTGTACATTGGTCTTTTTCAACTCAACCTCACGGGACGCACCTTAAGAACTTCTGAAGGATTTGTTTTAGAGAGGATAAAGAACTACAGTACAGTTGATACGACCTCACCGTCTAAGTAACAATACATCGTTTTTTTAAGACATTCAGAGGTCATTGTGTACGATGTGGACATATATTTAAATGTCTCTGTATACTATAAACACTCTAAGACTACTGTGAAAACACTTCAACAGATATTAGTGTAAAACGAAAAGGATCACGTTTTTCAAAGGGCATGGTTACACTGACCCGAGTATGGAGTTTAAAAAGCTGGTGGAAATACACACCAATCATTTTGACATTCAAAAGTAAAATGCAGCTATAGGTTGTGCATTTACCACATGTAAAGTATTCATATTATATAAGAAGGTGTAACGACTATTCTGAAATATGTTGGCAGTGATCTCATACAAAGAAACGTAACGAGATATCAGTCACAGGATCCAGATAAGGAACACTGGAGTCTGGAGTCTGCTACTCCTATTCATATTAATCCATGGCAGATTTTGGTGGAATACAACAGGTGTTAATCATTAAATGACGATGGACAATGAACATTGTGCCAATGTGCCATGTCATTCTCATGCATTGAGAATGATGTAACGCCTATGGTAGAGTACATTAATGCAATTTAAACTGGCAGTTGTTGGTTTGTTCTACTCTTCCATTGAGAAATTTAAACCCTGATGTCAGGTAGCCCTGCCTGAGGCCCATAGATATCCCAGCAAGCACAGTCAGGACATGGATGAATTAGTGGTGTCTCGATTGGGGCCAGATCAAGTCAAACCAAGTCTAGCCAGATCTGGCCCAGAATATCACCTGATTTCAACCAACATACATTCTGCCCACTAAGACTGACATCCCTGGATGAATCAGAGTGTCCGATCGAGGCCAGATCAACTTAAGTCATAATATCATAACTAGTCAGATCTGGCCCAGAATAAGCTATATTATTTCAACTGGTGAAGACGTCCTGGAAATGACGTAAAGATCATCCTCATATGAGCTGGGATCTGGCCTAGTCCTGAACGTCACCGGAGGAGTTGGAGGACATCATCATATCATTATGACATGATTTGGCTTGCTGGGATGGTTATGAGAAGTAGAATGTACTGTACGTGGAATGCCCAGGTTTGAATCCTGGGTTGCAATTATCTAGCCTGGCATGGCCAGGTTTCCAGGCTAGCACTACCTCTCTTTGTTCGGGAGAGGACTCAAAACCTACGGATTGCAGCTTTAAGGACTTCAGGGTATTATATGGCCCTATATTATCTTTTACCCTATGATTATCCTAGCAGGGGTGTCAAACTCATTGTAAGTCACATGCTTGACTGCACAAAATGTGACTTAATGTTGGCTGGACCAGTTGTCCACATACACATACTGTGTACACATACATATGTGTACACATACTGTACATACTGTATGCGCACAAACACGTCTGTGTTCTGTATCTCTGTCTCCTCTAGCCTATACATAATTTATTTTTTAGAAATGTTGTTTCCTTATGAAGAAGACTTCCTAGCAATCATTTACATTCATTATTGGCATTATTTACACTTATAGTCTACAAGAATATTGTGATGTGAGATTAAAAAACTGTTTTGGTTGTAACATAAACAGATCACGTGCACTCACAGATCCATCATCTTTTTAGTGGGCAAAGCTGAAAGTGTTTCAGCTATGATGCATTTGTTTTTTTCATCCAGTGAAGATTTACTTAGAAACAATTCCACAATGGCAGAGTTCTCTAACAGCACGAGAGCAGCTTAACAAAACAACGTATTAAGACTTTGTTTCCTTGTACCGGTCATCCCATTAGTGACACACGCACGCACAGGTCTGAGAGACATGCAATTTGAGCAGCCCGGCTCATTTCCCCTCTGCAGTCTATTTTAATTCGAAAGGCACAAATATTATTTGTCATAGTATTCGGCAAGATGTTTGTTGCGGCCTTGGATTTTTAACATTAACCACCTTGTCGAGGACCTGGACAGACTGGGGGTTGACAACGAGTCGTGCACAGTGGGTGGTAAAATAACCATCTATCATTTTCCTACAGTTGCCAGCAGCAGGCTATTTAAAGTGCTAGGGAGAGATAGAGGCAAGAGAGTGGCCTAAGAAGAACTGCCATACAGATACAGATACATAAGAAATTGTTGTGAAAAGAAAGGAAGAAAAGTTATTCCCAAAATCATCCCAAAGGATGGATCCCTCTTGGGTCGGGTGTGGCACACGTGGTGATTTACACCCCTGTCCTAGGAGAACCTCATTTGACACATCCAAATTAACCTTGTCATATTAATTAATCTACAGCCAACCCCCAATGCTTTTGGGGCCCTTGGAGGCCTGGGCCCCCAAGACATAGGGAAACCACAGTACCACTGCTTTAGAGCTTGCCAAAATGCCAAAGCATGGTAAGCTTTCTTTTTGTTTCCAAAAACATCTGTGTGATATGTTGTGATTAATTGGTGACCTGGTGAAGATGGTTTGTTCTAGGATTAGTTTTGCTTTGTTTTATTGCATGATATAATTTGTATTGTGATCAATTATTGGTGAAGCTTAAATTCATTTTGTTTGAAAACTAAGATTACTTTCTTTGGTAGACAGACACACTCTACCTGGCACCCCTAATAATAACAATACCAACTGCTGCAACGCATGAGAAACCTTTCTTTTGTCTGTTCAGTCAGTCAGAACAGATAGAAACGGATGTTGTGCTGCTAAGTGAAGTCATATTTCCAAACTCTCTTTTTTGTGAAGCCACTTCCAGACTGAAGCCAAAGACACACTGAGCCTCCGGAGGTCCCCGAGTGTCCGTTCCACCCTGTTCTGATCCTCGTCTCTATGGCAACATGCCATTATGTAATTCTTTTCAACTGCTTGGCTGTGATTGACTCAGGACTTCAACTCGCCACAATCCTGAACCACAGACAGATCGATGCTGGATATACCCACCTCCACGGTCATGATGGGAGAGGTGTCGGAGTCGCTGCTCAGAGAGTGGTGCTCACCTGACATAGAGAGAGCAAAAAGACAGGTGTTTAAAATAATATATTTTATGAAACAGTTTCAACAATACATTTACTTTGTCACGACAAGCCCTCCAATGACGATGACAGATCTCACAACACAATGTTAAATTGCTAGCATTGAGATACTGTATTGGTTAAAGGACCACTTCACCACTTTTCAACATCTCTTCATATAATTGGTCCTCACTAATGTTCATGATAAAACACCACCATTTTTTCCTACTCAGACTGTGTCTCATAGGAGGGCTTTGGGCAGTTCGGACACCCGTCCACCAGTGACATCATCATTAGGCAGATCTTTTTTAAAACAAGGTTTTAAAATATATTTAGGTTTTTATTATCGTGAGAACGATGGCTTCAACTTTTGCATTGCAACTTCTCAGGAAAAGAAAGCCTGCCGTTTCTATTAGCTTGGATTCACCATCGATGATGTCACTGGTGGACAGGTTTCTGAACTGCCCACAGCCTTCCTATGAGACACAGACTGAGTAGGAAAAAATGGTGATGATTTTATCATGAACATTAGTTAGGACCAATTATAGGAAGAGAAGTTGAAAAGTGGTGAAGTGGTCCTTTAAGATCAAACATAAGTGAGACAAAAGTAGCAGTAGTAGTTGTGAATGGATTTTCAACACTAGTGTCTGCCTAACACCAAGGTCACACACACACACACACACACACACACACACACACACACACACACACACACACACACACACACACACACACACACACACACACACACACACACACACACACACACACACACACACACACACACACACACACACACACACACACACACACACACACACACACACACACACACACACCTCATTCCTAGCGCTTTCAGCTCTATTCCAGCCTCTAGGGTACAGTATAAAACTGATATAAATCCTCGGCTGAGACAAACCAGACTTCTGGCACTAGGGCTTGGCCGGTGGACAGCAAGAACAATAATAAAATCAGCAGGGAGCTCATTCAATGACATCAGGTTGAAGAAAGCAGTGGTAATACAGTATGCAGCTATGACTAAGTGGCTCTATACTGTTCTACAACGTCCATGAAAAACAGACTGCCTGGCCTGGGCCGGCCAAGCGACACAGCGTGTCACAGGTTCGAGTCCCGATCCCGATCATTCTCCAACGTATTTGCGACCAAACACAAACACATTCCACATTATATTAGACATCTGCAATTTGAAATTGGTGATGTGTAACTGTTGAATATTGATGAGACAAAGTTTAAAACAAATTATGATACTTCATACAGTGACATTCATAAGATACATATTCTTCCATAAGTCTCTATTTGACTAAACAGAAGCATTTTGCTCCGATGTGTTTTATATTCCTCCCCGTGGATGTTACTCCAGTAACTCCCGCCAGTAGCAGTCTACAAACAGGGAGGTTAAGGTGCTTTGTGACTAACGGCCACAGTTCTGTGACTGTGACTCAGCAGGACTGAAGCCTGTGTTCAGTGCAACCCCACAAGTCATTCCTCCTGACATGGTTTGTTTGGTTTTCGCATCAGGAACTTAAAACACAAACTAAAAATCACACCCGTGTGAACTGAGTGGTGTAAGGTCTGTCTGACGTAATGAAATCATGTCTGACGTAATGAAATCACACCTGGGTGTGATTTCATTACCTGGCTTTTTTTGTGCAGAAAAAATGAGCATGGTTGCTATGTTCACCCTGTTCACCCGGGTGTGATTTCATTACGTCATTACAACAGGGTGAACATAGCAACCATGCTCATTTTTTCTGCACAAAAAAGCCAGTTGTAGGAGTGGTTTACACCACTCAAAAAAGCCAGTTGTAGGAGTGGTTTACACCACTCAAAAAGCTGTTAGAAATGTGCAGTATGGTTTTGGTCTAACATTTCATGTTTAAGGCCAACTGATGGTTTTAATCAGAGTGGCATACAGAAAATAAAAGACGGTGACCTTGCTCAGTGACAGGGAATTTAATCACTATAAATATAAAAATCACACCTGTGTGAACTGAGTGGTGCAAGGTCTTATATAGCCTGATCAGCTGTGGTCTGACGTAATGTCAGTGACCATGGTAACCATGCTCA
This sequence comes from Electrona antarctica, assembly GCF_951216825.1. Classification (NCBI taxonomy): domain Eukaryota; kingdom Metazoa; phylum Chordata; class Actinopteri; order Myctophiformes; family Myctophidae; genus Electrona; species Electrona antarctica. The sequence goes on from NC_136809.1 coordinate 25,082,453, forward strand.
CCTGTGCACGGACACGTACACAGGTACACAAACATACAGACAAAGCTGGTTGTTGGAGTGGTTTGCACCACTCAAAAATAATATAAAAAATCACACCCGTGTGAACTGAGTGGTGCAAGGTCTTATATAGCCTGATCAGCTGTGGTCTGACGTCACATACTAACCATAGCAACCATGCTCGTTTTTTTGGTACGAACACGGGTACAAAGCCAGTTGTTGGAGTGGTTTGCACCACTCAAAAACACCCGTGTGAAGTGAGGGGCACTAATATATCAAAGTCTAACGCATGTTGATTAGGTGATGTAATGGATGGTGATGTAAAACAAACATTGAACTAAAGACAAACATTAAACCTGTGTATAGGAGGGGCTAGCGCCCCTCAAAAATAATAAAATATAGATACTTGCTCACTGACTATAAATTGCCCTTAAAGGGGAATACCACTAGCCGGGGAGCCACAGGCCCACAATTGGACAGGACCTGTGATGTCACACCATACTTTTTATGTGTTTTTTCTATTAATTTGGCCATTAAGGTCCACAGAATGAGAGGCCTGCTCTGCCGGAAACATCGCGAACAAAAGTTATGGGCATTTTTTGTATACCACACCATAGACAATCAATACAAGGCAACATTTCCCAAATTGCATCATGCTTTAAGTAGCATGTGACAATTGTGACATGTCAAACTAGGGGGTTTTCATGATTCTGAATCCATTCCAAGCATCAGTTTTGCACGAAAAACACTCTTTGGCCAAAATTCGGCCATAGCCACTTGCCAAAATGTGCCCAAATGTGCTGCACATTTGTGCTGACCTCATCACATTTGTGATGACGGCTATGACAGTTTTTATGCCAAGGAGTGTTTTTCGTGCAAAACAAATACTTGGAATGGATTCAGAATCATGAAAACCCCCTAGTTTGACATGTCACAATTGTCACATGCGACTTAAAGCATGATGAAATTTAGGACATTTTGCCTTATATTGGTTGTCTATGGTGTGGTATACAAAAATGGCCATAACTTTTTTTCGCGATGTTTCTGGCAGAGCAGACCTCTCATTCTATGGACCTTAATGACCAAGTGAATAGAGAAAACAAAAATAAAATGTACAGCATGACATCACAGGTTAATCCTTTTCAACATTTTTTCAACATTTTCAACATTTTACTATTTCATTAATATACCTTAGAGCTGTTTCAGACCTCCAGAATGGGGTGACTTTTTTATTATTTCCACACAACAGCTCTAAGGTATATTAATGACATAGTAAAATGTTGAAAATGAGTGGAATTCCCATTAAGAAGAGTGACAGCTAAAGGTCTCCTAGGGCGATAGTTTCTAGTTTCTAGGTTTTGTAGAACCTTTGTGATAAAGGGCATTGGTAACTAACTGTGCAACAGGTTGTTTAGGGTAGGTCTTGTGCAAGCTAATAGGGTATCATTACAAAGGAAGCATTAAGCTGTTCCTGGACACTGACATTAAGGTATAATGTTTTGGTTCATAGCTCCACCAGCTGCAGCTGGAATTTCAGCTGGGGCAGACAGGAAATGGGCTGCACCAGTGTAAACACACGCCTGTGGCACTCTGAGGCGGAGAGGCTAAGGGGCCAATATGTGCTGGCAAACATATGGCACGCACACACTTAAAACGTGTCAACATGCATTGTATACATGCATGCACATGTGCGCACAGACACATACGCATGCATGCACGCACGTGCTAATAAGGTGGGAAGCAGCTGCATGTCTACAAGACATACAGTGCTTTAGTTGTTGGCATATGGTGGTGCCATATGAAACAGAACTTTCTCACCTCTCTTTATATAAACTGTACCATTGTATTTGGGCTAGCTTGTGACTTTTAGTGAAAGAGAACACTATTCCTTCTGTCCTGTATTGCCCAAGAGGATCTAGGGAACTGATTGAGGAGCACTCAGACAGGTGACGTCTGGCCTAGTTTAAGGCCACAGGCTAAACCATTCGGGCCCACTCACAATAATGTGTGCAGTGAAGAAGCAGGACATTGTTTGAGAGGAACTGTGCCCTTTTTCTGGCAAAGACAGAGCCGCTGATGTGCTAGAATGGAGAGAGAGAGAGAGAGAGAGAGAGAGAGAGAGAGAATTATACTAGTTCCAAGTATAGTGCCCGCAAGAGATGCATTGTTGTAGATAGATGTGCTACAAGGCACTCCAGAGACAGAAAATATTGCTTTATCTTATGTTAGAGAGAGAGAGAGCAGAGAGAGAGAGAGGGGGGTGGGAGACGGGAAGTTAAGGGGAGTGTTTAATTAAAGGTGAATTTATGTTGAGCTAATGGTATTTACTATAGCAAATCAGTAATTATACTGACACCACATTTCCTATTTATGCAGGACTCCTGCCACAATGCATTACTTATATACACCATGGGGTGTTAGGTAGCATGTCTTAATAAAGCAGTACTGATTTTCATTGCAGTTTTTTCCACCAACTTTGTCCTGCAAGACTTGAGCTATGTAAAACCTCAGAAAAACTACAAAGCTGCATTGTACCTGAGATTGTATAGGTATTAGGTGTTCTGTCCTCCACCATACTTACTGCTGGCAGTGTTGGTTAAGCTTTCACCGTCTTGTGGTGGCATTCCTGGGTCATGGTAGAGAGGCTGCAGCCCTATTGTCCTCCCTGCCGTGTCCTGCAGCACCACCGAGCTCTCGTTTAATGTGATGTCACTGGCGCCAGTGATGGGGTTGCTGGGCGGACCCCCCACTGAGGCCTCATAGTCGGGTGGGATGTCATCCAAGCAGTCTGCATGGGGCTAGTAGAGAGTCATTGCATAAGGGGACTTGAGGGATGACACCAAGGGACATGGTACCTCATGTGTTTCCATGGGAACTTTCACGCAGTATATTTTCTTTTTAATTTAATTTTGTTTTATAATTTATTAGATACGTAAGTAAGTCGGTCGGAGAGGCTTATTGTCGGTATCAGCCAGAGCATGGGAGTCTGTCCCCGTTTCGCAATGTGCTAGACACATGAAATGCTGGTGGAGTGCAACACCTACCATCAGCTCAAGCCGTACTCATACGCTGAGTTGATTGAACCCATGACGCCGAGTGCTCCACTGACTGAGCTACCCAGACACAATGTTTGGCATTGTAATGCTTTATTTCAGATAGTTCAGTGTACAGTACAGTGCAATTAAATCACAGGCAATCAGACTCAGAGAAGAGACATAAGTGACAAGATGAGGGTCAGATTAGAACCCAGATCCTCGCATTCCCAAGGAGTTTTTGATGAATTGAACAAGGTGGACCCTCTTGTAAACAAGTGTAATGCTGTATTGTGTCGTCCACTCACAGTTAACAGTCTTTGTATTGAGTTGTGCTTGAAATGTACTGTAATTCTGACCGATTAATAAATATTTCAATCACACACACACACACACACACACACACACACACACACACACACACACACACACACACACACACACACACACACACACACACACACACACACACACACACACACACACACACACACACACACACACACACACACACACACACACACACACACACACACACACACACACACACACACACACCATTAAAAATGTCTTACCGGTATGCCCAAGGCTTTGAGGATGTTCACTTTACACATGGGACAGGTACGGTGATCTTGTAGCCAGGGGTCCACACAGTGCTTATGGAAGACATGCCTGAAAACAGCCATCCAAACCAAAAACTGACATGTCATGGTGGACTCTACTGATTAACTGATATAGGATAGTGATAGGTGTAAAATATGCATTAATTCTATACCTATAACAAGGTTAGAATGAATGCATCATTATTGGTAATGACAATGTTTTGTTGCTACTACTTAACTTCTATGAACTGATGGATAATAAATGTTCTAGCTTGGTTGTGTTACCTGCAGGGTAATATCCTCACAACATCATTGGGCTTATAGCCCTCGATGCACACGGCACAGTTGTCAAAGTCTGACTCCGTTTCCTAGAATAGAAGACAAGAAGAAGACTCTCTCTGTTTCTTATCTCATAAATCAAAACAAGGAGGAGGCTCCAAGTACAAATGAGATACATTTGAGCCACTCTTTACAACCTTTTCTATAAACGATATAGGAACACAAAGTTGATCTGCCTTGCCTTCAGATAAAACATAAGACCATAATGTTAATTTAGGGTTAGGGTAAATCAGTTGAATTCCAATGTTACTGAAACCAAGACTTTACCTTGTCTCCTTTCTTGATGGTCCGCACTTGAAGCTTGCTGATGGCCTTCTTGGCTGCATCTCCTAAGCGTCTCTGTAGGACAACAGCAGGAAAATCATTAAGATAAGTCATAAAAAGACGCTTACTCGCTCAGGTGGCGCAATGGTAAAGTGCCTGCCCACCACCGCGGAGGTGATGGTGTTGGAAAGATGGCGAGAAAGGCCATTTTGTTATGTATTTACTGATACATATTTACCAATATGAATATGAAAAGCCCAATACCATAGTGTCAAAGGAGGCAGCATCCTAAAGCTGCTTTTAGAAACTAAGTGGTTAAAGTGGACATACTGAGACCCTTTCGGCATGAAAAGCCATAAACTATTAAGATAACCTTTGAATTAGAACATATAAATCATCTGGACTCTGGAAGAGTCCCGTTGAGGAGAATTGGAAGAATGTAATCGAGTAAAAGTACTCAAGTCAGAAGGACTGTAAAACCTTATTAAACAAGTGAATATTAACTTTATCTTTAATGTTAATATGTTAAACTGTAAATCTATATTAATACCTTTTAAGGATAAATACTTTGGAGGAAAACTACAATACTAAAATGAGAGAATTAGGCAGAGTAAAAGTATCAGAGTATACCAGAATACCTTAGAATGAGTTTGACACAGACACGAAGGAAGAAGTCCACACACCAGAGCTATAAGGATTTTCCATTTGATATATATTACCAATTACATCGGGAGAGAAATGGCAGGTCCGTACAGCGTTAAAAAGATCTCTCCCTGACACATCATCAGTGACCATATTTTATACTGTTATGATAACAAAACAAACTCTGACATAGGAAGTATTCAATTTGAGTTCAGAGGGTAGACAAAAAGTGAATAATGGCGACACCTATTGTCGGGAGGCCTACTTGGGATACGTGGCAAATTATACTTCCGGTAAAATCCCGGAAGTGTGACCGAAGGGAATCGTAGTTCTTTAAGTAAATGTAGTTCACAGCCCAAGTTACTGACAACCAGCTAACGTAACTAGGAGACAACTTGTCTGCTCTGGCACCGTAGAATAACATGTTGTTCACCAGAAAGGCAGACAATCGGGAAACAAAACAATTCTTTATCTACCCGCCAGCTGGGGAAGAGTGAGATGTAAACTCAGTGGCACACAGGGCATGAATATACAAAGTTATTGGGAACATGTAACCAAATCCCACAAAATAACAGATCTACAACAATTCAAAATTATCCATCAGATGGGTTAAAATCCACCATGGTGCATCGAGCTTTGTTGGGTACACGAATACAATTGGTCCATGTTCAGAGGAGGGAAGCTGGCCAGGGACTCAGGGAGAGTGATAATTCTCACTGTACGTAATCCAATACGGGCTGGGGTGGCACCTGTCACTGTCAGCAGGGACTGTTGGGCGGGAAGAGTAGGCCGGAGGAGTAGGCTCTACGTCCTCCCGGTGGGGGCTCCTCAATGGTAGTTTTTTTTTTTTTAAGTTTTTTATGATTTTAATTTTGTTGTTATTTTTCACATCATGATTATTAATTGAATACCCAGGGCCTGAATGGAAACAAGACCACAAGGACGGTGATATCCTTTTAGACTAAATATTTGACTGTACCTGAATGTACCGTTTACATTTCTGCCTAATAAAGTATTCAATCAATCAATTCAATCAATCAAAGTTGCATAACGATTAAATTGGGGAGACATTTTGCCCAGATTCGAAAACATTTCAACTCTTGGCGACTAGATAAAAATGCCAGATGCAAAGGAGCGAAGGAATAAATGCTCGTTTCCAGCCTAGTGTAAATACAATACTCCCACTGAATATAATTCAAAACATATTATGTTGCGCTCAGGGGGAAAAAATGCCTTGGTGGAAAGGAAACAGTTTTGGAAAAATGTAAAACAATCGTCACCATGGCACCCGTTCCTATGATAACCTGCATGGTGATTTACAGCCACTATGTACGTCACAAGAACCGCCATCTGGGATATTTGTGTCAACAGAAACAAGAGAGATGACAAGGGCTATTTGCACTTTGGGGTCAAAGTGCCAGCATGCAGTCCAGTTTTTGATGGTCCACTGGTTTGCCACACTTGCCACAGGTCCAGCTGCCGGTCTAATTTTGGTCTGCTGGCCGGACAGCTTCGTAGGACACATGCCAGACGGAAAATGACCTGAGCTGCTATCACAAATGAGAACGATGCCAAACTGTACAGAGGCATTGAGGCATCAGATCCAATTTCACTTCCACAATGGAAAATCCCAATGAAAATCTTTTAGATGGCAGTGTGCCCTCAATTGCTTGCCACTTCTTTGTAATGCAGCGGACAACTTCTTGTCGACTTTAAAAGATTAGAGATATAGGAAACAGCCCATGTGTTCCAAAAAGAGAGGAGAGTAGTCTTAGCTACTGCTCCATCAATAGGCCCCTTTCAATGCCCTGTGGACACGACCTCTTTTCCCCTCCATCTGTATTATCATTTACAATTCTACAGCTCCTCTGCTAGAGCTGCTCTAAACCTCCATACCAAAATGGCAGACTGGGGAAAGTGACTGTATCCATAGAAGCGTATTCATAAAAGGGTGTATTCACCATATTCACACGGCGGTCATCTTGCCATTAAGTTAATGAAATGCCACCCTGCTTTTTCAATGCAAAATGCCAAACCAGTGAAATATGGTCTATTGACCATTTATTCACATGCCGGCTACTTTGCTCTACCCAGGGTCCAGGGAATATGAAGGGACACAAGTGATCCTTCTAATTAAACCAAAGTGTGTGCACATGCAGAGTCAGACATACAGTACCTGGTTGCGGTCTCGTGCATTGGCGTAGCGGAACCTCTGGATGTAGTAGAAGACTAGCCAGGCCAGTGAGATGATCATGAGGACAATGAAGGAGATGGAGACGAACACCACAGACGTTCTGCTCACATACTTCTGCAGGTTCCGTGTTCCGATGGTGATGTGCACCATGACGGTGATATTTCGCTCTAGCAGGGCCACAATCTCACGACCTTTAGGTGCCGGGATCATGATGGCGACTATGTCACCCGTACCTGAGGACCCACACAAGGACATCACATATAGTCTCATATTGTCATGTTCAACTCCATACAAACTATTACATGTATTCTATCCACACAAAGATACCCCCCTTTCTTCCACTGTATACCAAGACTTGGTCTATACTTAACTGGCATTCCAGAACAAGTGCACAGGGTTGAGTAAACTCACATTATACAAAGAACGCCTTGCCGAAAGGCAAGGCAAATCAGTTTGATGTGGCAAAGGCTATTTTTATATTGACACTTCCCTGCTGGCTTAACGTTCTTATCAGTTCATGCTCCTGACTTCCCTGTTAATTCATATTGTTCAGCTAAGTTTTGCTCATCCTTTCCCTCTGGGGAAATTAATGTATTTTATCATTAAAGAATATACAGTAGCTCGCTCAGCTCACATGTGTCACTCACTATTCCTACAGACAGAAGAACATCATCCACCATTGACGGGAAGCTAAAGGAAAGGAGTGCATGTGGACATAAAGCCTGAGTGCGTTCTCATTCTCAACAGGGTGCACCAGGGATAATACAGCCTGAGCAAATGTCTCAGATTTTTTTTATACCCACTCTTGTCATGCCAGTCTGAGTGTACTAGGAATCAAAGCTTCTACAGCTACACTTGTTGTTGCAAGTTGCTGTAGATATGAAACGAGATGGGTCTTGTGCCGTTCTCTGCAGCAGCGGGCTTAGCAGGCTGGTGTTTTTACCAGACCTGTGTCAATAATAGCCTGGGAGATCCGGCCCATCGGCTCTGGTCATTGTGTGAAGCTGTACAATGTCCACCGCATGATGATGTCGCGTGCTGACAAAAGCTGATCTACAAACTCACAACTTGTCACATCCATGACGTATACACTGGTAGACACTACAGCAATAGGCACAACTCAGGCTTTTCATGTCACCACCACCGTCTACAAAACAGAGACTCTTGTCTCTTGTGCAGTTCTACTACCCTACAAGGAGTCAACCAAAACAGTATTTAGAGGAAAAACAAGCACAGGCTCATAAGTGCAGCTTTAGGGGTTTTCAGTGCACTGTGGATAAGAGAGTCTAAGGTCCAGTGCAAGCAACATCTTCGCACACGTGCACGCACGCACACACACGTCTTCCACCAATCTACCAGGTCAATCTGTATTAGCAACATGACATGGCACGCCAGTCACTCTTTTAAAAGTCAGCTTTAGAAAGACAATTCCTGCAAAATAATGTAGCTAGGAGTGACCATCTGGATTCAAGGAATTACAAGAAAATAAGAACGGCCTTGATTCATGATACAGGAGTGGTGTACCGTGTATGGGGAAATTAGGACTACAATTTACTCTTTACACACAAGCAACTAACATGCCTACTAATTAATTTTCAATGAGAGGCAAGCATTCAGGTACTGTAGGAAGACATGGGCAATCTAATAAGACAATAGGTGTAGTAGCCACATGTGGGTGCTGCTATCCTCTGTTGTAGCGCCCACACTGTGGAACGATCTTCCACCTCATGTCAGAGCTTCCCAAACCTTGCCTGTGTTTAAATCACATTTGAAAATTTGCCTGTAGCCCTGTACTCCCTGGCGTTCGAACATGCTGATTAAAAGTTGCTGTTTTCACTGCATTATGTCTTTATGTTGCCCTGTTTATTATGTATTGTTGTTTCGCCCTTGATATTTTAGTGTGTTTTAAATGTGCTTTATAAATAAAGTGGATTGGATTGGAATTGTAGTTTTCCTTTTTCTGCACAATGTCTATCAATTCACATGACGAGTGCAGACTGTGCACTGTGGATCCAGGTGGGTACAAAGATATAGTGTCGGTCGCTGTGTGAAAAACCATACATGCTCCGTTATACAATGATGTCGCATAACAAAAATAGCAATTTCAGGGCTTTTCACACGGTAGCAACACAATGCCTGTGTATTCATTGGGTCCACTGCCCTGCTCTTGACGTTTTTTCTACATGTTGTGTAGAAAAGAGTTAACAGATTTTCAACTCTGGCAGCAAGAAGTCTTGCGTGTGAGACGAGTACGGTGCAGTTTCATAAGACCTGCTTGTTCTATGCCTGTCAGATTCACATCCCCCACCCCCCATTAAAAATGGACTGAAGTGTAGATTGGCTATTTTCGGTACAGTACAGTGAAGTATAAATCAGGCTTAAATGGTTTGGCCTTCTCAACTAGGCTTATGATAACGTCATACAAAGAGGGGCAGGTCAGACTATGTGCAAAATAGCATACATATAGTACTGTATAACACACAGCCTACTTCATAGATGGGTAAAATCAGGATGAGGCCAAAAACAATGCCATTCAAGTGATCCCTAAGCTTGGACTCTTCTCTTTCGTCTGCTATGACGCAGTTAGAATAGATAAAAATAGCTGCTTCTAAAATAGGATGGATAATATCAATCCTGGCAGAAACTAGTCATGGGATCTCCATAATTGAGAAGAAGGGGGAGATGTGGAAAGCCAAGGACAAAATATACTACAAATGAGCAGATGATCTCATTTGTAGTTAGTGCCCTTTATTCTGATGAACAGCCTCCCCACTAGATCATAGAGATGATCACCAAATTAAACAACAACCTCTCGATATGCAAAGTTGCAGAGACATTGTGTAAAGTTAGTGACTGTAATACCAAGTACAAATTCCTCCACCTAGTAAAAACACAGTCCAAAACAACCAAAAGTAATGAAGCAGCCATAAAGATCAGTTGCAAACCCAAAGGCTCAACACTGATAGGATTCATATACTGTACACATGTTGCTTCCACACAGCACTTTGTGTTCCTGTACAAGAGAGGTTTGTGTGCTTTGTCACAGGCAAGACCAGTTTAAGACGTGCCCAATGAGTTTCTTGGCACCGGGGCCTCTGGGCCACTACAGCCCATTTCTGCTGGCTCTTCAGGGGAGAACGGGCATGAAGTATTGGCATTCAAAGCCTTCCCAATCCATTCATCACATCCCTTCATTTCTGCCCCAGTGCATGTAGGTCTATATCCTGCGCTTCTTTCATGGGTTATTTCAACTGGTCACATGTTGTAAACCATCCATTTTTATTTTTTGTCTCTCGACTCTCTCCCTTCTCACCTTACTTGGTCTCATCTTCTCCTGCTCCTCTATTACTCATCTGTTAATTTCACATTTGTCCCTTTAATCATCTCTTACTCATTGTATCCGACCTGGCTCATTAGCAATGTCACATCAAAATCGAATGTGCTATATAGACTACAACATTTTATTTACTTTAACTTGTGTGATTGATACCTTGTTTATTGGAATTATAAATGACGTTCTTAGCACTCACAAATAAATATGTACAACGTTTAATAACACAACGGTCAGATTTTCTGCTGAGGAAAACCTGAGGGATGAAACGCAGCTGCAGACATCGCATATTTGCCCACCTGCCACACATTCCTCTACAACAGCATCTGCATGACTCGGAGTCGGCCATGTGCTACACTTTATAGGGGCATTTCACCAAATAAAACATTCTGATTTATATTTTGTCTAAGCTTTCAGTCAACATCTTCCACAGATTTCACCAGTCTGTTTGGGAATGTTTTGGAATTGAATTCTTAATAAGGCCAGGTGGCTCTATTTGAATTTAATACCTATATTTACCTACCTGCAAGAGCCTTTGTCCAACTTATTTTAGGTCACACAGCCTCACAGGCCTTGATTGGGAAATATCTGACTTCATGCGGGCTGAACTATTTGTGCACAGCACACACACATGCGTTGCCTTCTTGTGTCTACTCTAGGTCTCTGCTAACTACACACTGGGTCTGGGCCTCGATCATTCACTAAACCTTGTCGTACATTTTGTGTATAACCTGAAAGTAAATTTTGTGTATAACCTGAAAGTAAATTTTCGGATAAGTCAATTCTGAAGTGTGATTCATGAAAGGGGGTGCAGAGTCGTGATTTATGCGGCTCAGGTCAGGTGTATCTCATTTAGCTTGTAATCAAATCAAATCAACCTTTATTTATATAGCACGTTATAACACAACCAGAGTTGACCAAAGTGCTTCACAACAAAAGATAAAACAGAATACATCAAGCATAAAAAACATAGCATATAGAAACCAGTGTGAGACATGGGTAATACTGTACAGGAGTGTCTAAAAAGGTTAAAATCAGTTCAGTAGAGGGGGTCCCTCTACTGTACTGTACTGTACTGGCACACCAGAAATCATCATATATACAGTTAATATGTGCGTGTGTGTTTGTGTGTGTGTTAGGTTGCGCACAGGTGGTGAAAAACAACCATGCTGTTTTTGAAAACTTGTACATTTCTATTCTATCTGAAAGCGAGTCCCTCGATAGCACGATGGATCAACTGAATATCAAGGTAATGCTCTCATGTGAGATTAAGACGTTCACAAAGTTTAAAGGGATATTTCACTTAAAAACAAAAAAGAATGGGTCATTTCATCGTCTACTCAGGCTTATGTGTCCATATCCATTCCCCATTCTGATGTAGGACAGGATACTGTTCTACATCAGAATCTACGTAATCCAATACTAATACTGATTTCTCCTACTTAATCAATAAAGTGCTCTCTTGATTCCAGCATCATAATGTTGCCTCAGTCAAATGTGAGCATTATTTTTAATACAAAAGGCTTCTAACTTCTATAATATCCTTTCAACATTTTATTAGCCACACACACACACACACACACACACACACACACACACACACACACACACACACACACACACACACACACACACACACACACACACACACACACACACACACACACACACACACACACACACACACACACACACACACACACACACACACACACACACACACACACACACACACACACACACACACACACACACACACACACACACACACACACACCTCAAAAACTACAACTTGCATAACAAATTACAAGCCCCTGAGGCTGAAATACCACTTTTACTGTCAGTGTTGTGAGTTAATGTGACATATTGATGTCTGATTCATGTTCGTTGTCAGGATGTTTAGAAAACAAAAGGAACATTTTGTGAGGAGACAAGCCCAACTCTGGGCGTTAAAAATAATATCCACTTTGTTGCCAAATTTAAGATATTGCTAAAAAGGAAACAGCAGCAACAATGCTTGTCTCATCTTCATTTCACAATTTAGGTTAGGGATAATGGGTTATGATGATTATGTGTGACTTCTTGTGTGTGTTCTACATCTAAAAAAACATGTACAAATAATTTCCTTGCATTGTTAAATGTGTCTGACTTTTCTCATGCTAGGTGGGTACATTAGCTCCACCTTTAATTTAGGCCCCAGCATGCTTTATCAAGAATGATAGAAACAGATTGAAAGACTATATTAATGACTACTCTATTACAGATCTTGGCCAGGAGAGTTCCAATTACAGCATTGTGCAGTGTGCACTAGCTGTATGTATGCCACTTCTATTTGTAGACCGATCACATGCACAATAGACTGATTCCCGGGGGATTGAAAAGATGTTGCCCCTTACATGGTTCACTGAAGGAGCTGGAAAGGTAGCTTAAGCTTATCCTCCTTTCACTGTGTCAAAAAGCCTGGCAGTGGAGTTAGTATCTTCTACGTTTAATATCCTTAATCAACTCACAAAACATGGTCAGTGGTCAGCTGGTCGCAGCACATACTGTGGTCATTGGTCAAGACACTGACGACAGCACACCAGCGCCTGCTATTCCTCTACACAGATTGAATACATTTGGCCTCAAGTTCTACAGGTGCTCCACAGAGAGCAGCATCCTGTTCCACTGTACTCTGCCTGGTCCAACAAGGCTCTAGGGTGGTGAAGACAAATGGACCAGGAGTGAGCTAAATCTAGACTAAGTGATGCCAGAGGAAAGCCAACAACAGTCAGGGATCACATACATTTCACTCTGGCAAGCTTCGATTCTAGCACAAAAAGTCAGACTGTTTTTGACATCCTCCACATTTTTATTTTTAAGTGGTGCAACCACTTCATTAAGGAGCTTTGTGTGTCTTTGGCTGCCTGGCTGGGTCTGTCCCTGGCTGGCTGGCTGTGTCCGAGCACGAAAATAGCATTTGGTTGGTTTTCAAAACCAAGTGTCACTGTTGTGCAGCCTAACACACACATACATATTAACTGTATATATGATTTCAGGTGTACAGTACAGTACAGTACAGTACAGTACAGTACAGTACAGTACAGTACAGTACAGTGCAGTGACGCCCGGGGACCCCCACACGGTAACTGTCATTTCTTGACCGTTTCGGGCGCGGGGTGACTCGCCGGTACCGGGCCGGCACCCTGGGCGCGTTCATGCGGGTCTGGAATTCCGGAGACCCCCCAGGGACCCCCACACGGAGTTTCACCACTTACTTCACACAGGTGTGATTTCTTTTTTTTTGTGGCTTTTCTCCTAAAAAAAAACATGATCATATTTTGACATGCAAAAACATTTTACTTATTTAATAATAATAATAATAATAATAATAATAATAATGGACTTTGAACCTGAATGCATCAGCCAAAAATACATAATTTTAGTGGGGTTTATCATCTTGAATGTTCAATCCAACTCCAAAAACACTAGCCTTACCTGGGTGAGGCATTGTTATAGTGTCGTTGGCATTGCTGGAGCCCACATTGTAGATGACAACAGCTGAGGCATTATGGCTGGCAGCGTTGCGGATCTTCTCCCTAAATGTGCAATTCCCAGCCGCGATCAATGCCACCCAAGCCCTGTTCTGGTCAATTCTGGAGAACTTGACGTTTGGATCGCAGGCTTGTCTGTCGTGCAAGTGAGAGGGCATCAGAACACGTCCCCTGGCTTCTCTCTTCGGCGAGTGCTCGCCATATCGACCACACTCGGTTTTCTCCGTTTTTATTTCTGCAGTCACAGGGTCCAGATAAGTCATGTTAACAAACGCCGTGTACCACTCCTCCTTCTCTGCGACCGTGAAGTCCAGACACAGCAAATGAACAAAACAAAACGACAGCAGCCACGTCGAGAGAGCCAGACTGCGGCAAGCCTGGATGAGGGACACAGCCATTGTGGTTGCTGCTGCTGGCTGTTCACCTCTCTCTCCCCAGCAGACACTCTGTCTAAGCAGCTACAGTAACCCACCTTGCCTGTCCCACTCGGGCTTAGAAAGCACTAAATGTGTTTGGGGGCCTAACGCATTGAGCCGATAAATCACATTTAAACCCCATAACAAGCGCACTTTGGTTTACAGTAGTGATTTTTAGAGAGTTGCATGATCACATCGAGCAGACCCAGAACACAGAAGCCTCAGCAGCAGCAGGAGCAACACCTGCGAACCATAGTCTGTTGTTGTTCAGTGTCAGCTGTGTTCCGTCTCTGCTTCGGATTGGTTCACCGGCCTACACACGTGAGTTGGAACTTGGACGTCATGATGATATCTCACAGCACCGCCAGAAAAGTACTCACCAACATATCCAGGGTTACGCCCTTTGATTTGGCCCCCGGGACCCCGGGTTCAAGGCGTTGTTCATAAGAGTCATGGCAAGGTTTTGATTGATTGATTGATTGAAATATTTATTAACAGTTTGCAGAATTACAGTATTTCAAGCACAACTCAATACAAAGACTGTTGTGTTAACTGTGAGTGGACGACCCAATAAAGCTTTATACTTGTTTACAAGAGGGTCCACCTTGTTCAATTCATCAAAACATTTAGAGACATACAAATACACTTCTAGTTCAGGGGCGAGCAGTCTCGTATTCTCTAGTTCTATATAGCCAAAGAAGTTAAGAACAGAACAGGAATTCATCATAAAGGAGGTAAAAATGGAAAAGAAACATATAGGCCTACAGTGATGGGAAAAAGGGGTGGGTGGGGGATTCAGGTTTTACGGGGGCCAGTTTCGAATTGCAGCCGTCCGTATAGGTGCCCTTCGAGAGCGGTTTTTAAGGAGTCAAGGGATTCGCATGTCTTAATGACTGTAGGTAGGGCGTTCCACATTTTGGTGCAGGCATAGGAGCCAAAATAATTTAGTCCCTTGTTTGTGCCGAATCTGGGTTGTTGCACTCCCTCTGGTGTTGTGGGTGTGGTACATGGGTAGCCAGGTAGGTGTATCGAATCTTGTGGACCAGACCCGCCATTGCAAGATGCTGATCTGAAGCCTTTAGAAGGTATTCATAACAAGACTTAATTTACAGACAAACACACGGAAAAACAACACCACCAGTCCACCACCAACAACAACAACAACTATTGTTTGCCATAGGCCTACTGCTTATTTTTTTCAAATAACCGCGTATCACCCATAGTTCACCCAGGATATTTTTGTGCGGTATTTGCTGCCATCTGCTGTGTAAAGTGGATATGACCATTTATGGGCGAAGATCATTTATTGTATTTGATAGTGGAAGATTCACCTGCTCCTTGTGGAGTGTTCTCTCATATATTGTATACACCAACTGCCAAAGTGAATTATGGCATTTTTTTATGACTCAGTTATGAGTCATCAAAAAGTGTGACTCTTTTGCTACCATTGTAGGTGAAGTAAATCATAGGCTACCCCATATCTATAAGTTGGTGGACAGAGCATGCTTGAAGACTGGTCAAGTTACTGTCATTAGGTTTTAAGACATGATATTGAAGTGGTCCAAGCCAAATTCCGAAACCTAACACTAACAACAGCCAGGCTTTGACTAACCATGTGCCAGATGGCACCTGACCTCAGTTGACCTCTAGGAACTATGGCACCCACTAGACAAAGATTCCTGGGACATCTATACACACTAGTTCGACACACTCAGGCTCTGCTGGCTAATTGACCACAGATGTTTTGGGAGCCAAACCTATTTGTTGCACTTTGAGATTTGTTTTAAATGTAAAGTGCATTATAATTAAAATTCATTATTATTATTATTATTATTATATTTATTATTATTATTATGTTAGCAGAATATATCCACCAGGCTGGGCTCCATAGCTATGCCATGTGTATATGGGTTGCAGTCGTGAGGATCTGAGGACGAATATTAGACTGTGAAAAAGAGGGAGATTTGCTGAGGTATCAGAAAAGGGCCTTCCCTCAATGACTCCTCCACCATATCCTACATTCCAAATTAATAGAATAAATACAAAGATGTGAAACAAAAACAAAAAACATTTTGAATTTGTATTAATTAGATTAGATTAGATAAATGCATTATTCTAAATGGCTAGCGGTTAGAATATAGATTATTGCGACCAAAAGTCACAAATAACTATATGGAATCGAGCATTTCCTATCAGTTAGTGTGTCGGGCAGGTCTCATGACATCATGTGTGTTGTGGCTCTTTTGTTGGTTCCAAGCATTTCCACATTGCCAACAAACCCACTGATGCACCCAGAGACTTTGGATGTACGCAGATCAAATAAATAGATTGTCCACAGGTTCAATGTCATTTTGGTTGCATTTACTTTCCTTTTGAAGTGCAGTGATACATTACAATACAAACATCTTCTCTTCCTTATGGCATGATCTCTGTGCTGTCTGGTAAAAACCATTTGTCCACCAGGTGCATCCCCAATCACCCAGGCCTACTTATACCCTCTGTCAAGCAATTAGGCCTGGGGAGGCGTGCCCCTGTTATCCAAACAATAATTCAATTATAACCCATAAAACCAATGCCCACTAATGCCAAATAGCTACAATAATTGTGATAATAATAATAATAAATAGGCTTCTACAATGTGATATCATCAGGGATGGAGATGTGGAGACCCTGATGTCATAGTAAATAGTAAATATATATACTATATATATATATATATATATATATATATATATATATATAAAATATTTGATCTGCAATATTTGAAACCATAATAATGTTGAAGTCCACCGCTGAAATGCCCTTGAACAAGGCATCAACCACTACGATGAAATGTGTTCTATGAGCAGGGCCTGGCTGGAAACAAGTTCTTGAGCTTAGCCCAGATACCCTGGGTAAATATAGATTTCATTTCATTTCATTTCATTTCCTACACTCTGATCGGAACCAAATAAGTCGGAACCAATAACAGAGGAAACGTTTAGCCCGAACGAAATGTAATGCCGTACCTACCACATTTTCCAGTTTCATCATCGCTACAGGTTTGTGGATTTCTCGGTTAACTCAAACACATCAAAACAGACAGATATATATACTTCTAGTACATGTGCGACTAAATCCCATAACTAGACAAGTTGTAGTATTACAAGTGGTTGTCAGACAAGTTTCAACTTATTTACTCTGACGCGTCACGCGAACCATGATAGTCTAGCAAGATAAATAACAATACAGAATATACTCGTCTTTATACTTTATACTTGTAACTAAGTCTCTAGCTTTGTTTGCATTATATAGTCCATGACATCGATCCTTCTAGGAGGCAGGATACAATGCGTTAACATTAGTATGTTCATGTATTGTTGACACATTAGCTTAGCTAACAGCACTTTCTCGTTTGCAGATCTAACCACGTTTTCACCGTGAGTGTGGTTCTCCTGTTGGCATCAAAATGCCCAAAAAGAAGACCGGTGCCCGGAAAAAGGCCGAGAGTCGTAAGGAGCGAGAGAAACAGAGTCGAGCTAACCGGGACGTTGTTGACGTCGCAAAACATCCTTGCAATTCATCCATGGTACGTACGTTGACACAGAATGCTAACTAAACTGTACTATCATAATTACTACAACGGATGTGACAATTGCTGATGTAATATTTCAACATAACGTTAATTCTCCTAATTGTGTTATTCCATATGTCTTCATAGGAATGTGAGAAATGCGAGAGGTAAGCACCATAATCTGAATGCAGACCCTGTCTTAAAATAACAATTAAGTAACCAACCAACATTCTAACTCTATGCTTAATTGTCAATCCCTGCTTTATTTGGTAGACGACAGAAGAACAGGGCTTTCTGCTACTTCTGTGCATCAGTGCAGAAGCTGATCATGTGTGCCCAATGTGGTGAGTCAGTGGTCTTCATTTATTTACCCAAACACAGGGTGTCACCTAAATAATATATCATATGCATTCTTTAGAATGAGCACTTAACATTAAATGGAGTTTATTGTTGGTGACAGAGTGAACATATCAGTTTGATCAAGTGGCTTCAGCCTACACCGTTTTGGTCTGTTTCACTGATCCATATGAAATGAATACGTTGTAATTAGTTTTTAATGAATGACGACTACTACCACCACTACTACAATTGGGCCCCTCCCAACAAAGACGAGGAAGAGTGATTGTAAACATATATTTATACATTTGTATGTTCTTGTTAAAAGGTAAAACCAAATGCATGAAGGCATCAGACTGTGTTATCAAACATCCTGGGGTACACAGCACTGGAATGGGCATGGTGGTAAGCTACCAATATGTTTAGTCTGATTTTGTCATAATATGTATATGGTACTAATCCTGTTTTGATGTGGTTTTGGACACCAGTTTGTATAAGATGATCCTTATTTCCCCATTTGTTTGTGTCCTCCCTGCTGCAAAGTGTAAATAAATGCCAGGCACAGTCCAGTTAGTTCCAGTTGTGGGAACCGCGTGGGAACCCAGTCCTACCTGGATATGCAGTTGTGGACTGTAGATGCATACGTTACCTATAGGCCAATACTTGATTTGCTGTATGTGATGGTGAAAAAAGAGTTGCACAGGCTAAGATATTTCTATTTGTTTTCCTTCTTATTAATAATGACAAGGGAGCTGTTTGTGACTTCTGTGAAGCATGGGTGTGCCATGGTAGGAAATGCCTCAGTTCCCATGCCTGTGTGTGTCCCTTGACCGATGCAGACTGCATTGAGTGTGACCGCTGTGTCTGGGACCATGGTAAGACCAATTCCAGTTTCAATTCCATTCCATGCACATCTGACATGCTTTACATAGGGGTGAAATATACACAATACAGGTAGTACAAATGTTTGTGGTTGTCGAGGGTTAAACATGCTTTCTGTTTTTCTTTTTATTAATTATTTCCCTGCAAAAGGGGGACGGATATTTCGCTGTTCCTTCTGCCACAACTTCCTGTGTGAGGATGATCAGTTTGAGCACCAGGCGAGCTGCCAAGTCCTTGAGGCTGAAACGTATAAATGTTAGTCATCTATTTGTTCTAACCTGGCATGTCTAGTAATTTCTATACTCACAGTTCAAAGGAAAATTACAGTTCACTAACACTTTCAAAGGAATGTTGCCAGTTAATATTTATTTTCATATCCACCCATCCTGTTTTAGGCATTTCCTGTAATAGATTGGGACAACACTCATGCCTGCGTTGTAAGGTGAGGCTGCTAGATATCCTTAAACTCAAAATCCCTCCAAGTCCTTGCAAATAGTAAAGAACATCACATTACAAAAAAAATGAAAAAAAAAATTAAAAAAAATCCTGCTTCTTGATTATTTTATTAACATACATTAGCAGGATTTTAGTCAGTTATTGGTTTTAAATATCGGTTAATCATAGGCGCCGGAGGGGGGGTCTGAATGTCCCCGCACTATTGGGGGATGACTGGTCTATTATTTATTTATTTTTCCCGACCGGGGCTGGTGGTCTGGCACAGTTTCCATTTTGCTGCGCAATAGTCGGGTATTGGAACTGCAGTTGCTCTTAGGTCATATTCACACCAGAAAGCTTTACTGCGATTAAAAGGAAGCCTGCTGCACATTGTCGGAAAGTGGGCTTCGTTTGGCAGGTGTGAAGGCTCAATCGAATCCTAATCCTTCGCTTTAAAATGCAGCAGAGTGCGGATCACCGCAGGTGTGAATGCAATCGCATTAAACATAGGGAGTGAATGTACCATTGTGGGTTGAAGAAGTTGGTATTTGGCACACGAGAAGGAAAGAGAAGGCATTATTATGCAGCGACGTGTAAAGATGTCCCATGGCCACATGTGGTCTAATGAAGAGATAGAAGCCCTTATTGCATAGGCTTATGCTGAAGGTTACACACACGAACAATGCAGTGTACAGGATGGCAAGAGAATGGAGGCAATTAGGTTCCATCGCACATTTGCACAATGTGTTTGCGCTCGTAGTACAGACCTGGACCGAGAATCCTGACGGGCGGCTCCGCTGATCTGGAGTCAGATAAAAGTGGTATGTGTGTAGACAGTAGGCTACTCCTATTAACCTACCAGGTTTATTTAATGTATGTAGGATAGCCGCTACTTTATAATACAAGTTGGTAAAGTTGTAGACATCCATTATTGCGCACACATGTGCGCGCACACACACACACACACACACACACACACACACACATACATACATACATGTCCAGTCCCCGACGATCACACTGCAAACCACGTTACCATCCTAAAGTCCTAACTATTACTCAAAGTATATATTCTTTTAACACATATTTCACTGTGTAGTTTATGAATTGAACACATTGATAAAGGTCCCTGCTACGTTTCCAATTGCTGCGGATGACCGCAGTGTGAAGTCAAACGGCCAAACGCAGCAAATTAAATATGCAGAATGGCTCAATTTCTCCGCCCATTCGCATCGAGTCTACCGAAGTATTAGGTGTGAATGTGACCTTAGTCTCAACTCGATCAAGGTGTCAGACAAGCTAATACACAACAATGTGAGTCATGATGACCCCCCCCCACACACACACACAAAAAAAATCCCCGCACTCTATACTGACGGCACCACTGGTCCTAATTAATGTAATTAATTCTGTTTATTTTTAGGCCTGTTACTGTGATGACCATGCCAGGAGTAAGATCTTCAAACACGAGAAGGGAAAAGCACCACCATGTCCAAAATGTGGCCATGAGACCCAGGAGACCAAAGACCTCAGCATGTCCAGTAAGTGTTTTTCTTTATAAACCACTTACTGAACAATAACGTGGGAACCAGGGAAGCCCTTCAAAAATGTATATGCCATGAGGCCACAGTGACCTTCATGCCTTCATGTCGATACCAAAGGCCAAGTTGCCTAAAATAATGAAATTCCAGGCCTGGTGGGAATGCTGCCACAGCTAGGGAGCTACAATTGTCTTTGAGTTTAAGACTTGTCTAAATTAGATTTTGATTTGCATTAGAAAGTGTGTGGTTTTCACATTAATATGTGAGATCATCAAAGTTGGTATGATCATCTATGGAATGGAATTATTTGCAGAATGAGCTAAAACACAAGGGAATGGAATAAAGCAAAAATAATTTATAATGAATGTACCACATACTTAATATATGTGATATAAAAGACAGGTATTATGTTTATTTTAGATCTGTCAAATATGTCTCTGTATGTTGTCTGCAGCTCGATCTGTGAAGTTTGGCCGGCAAAGCGGTGCCGATGAGGATGGCTATGGCGCGTCAGGGTACGATTCCTACTGGAAAAACTTGGCGTCTGGAGGTGGAGACCGAGAGGAAGACGATGATGAATATGAAGAAGATGATGATGAAGATGACGACGACGACGAAGATGAGGATGAAGAAGATGAGGCGGAAGAAGATGAAGAAGCTGCAGCGAAGTCCCTGGCCAATCTTAAATTGGAAGGGACACCTGCCTAAAAAAAATACAAGATCTCACACTATTATGCTCCCCAGAGAGGGAGAAATGTAGGCCTACACATACATTTTGTTTAACCCCAAATATTTTATGTATCCCTTTTTGGAGAAATATGGCTACTGTAGATCATTCAGAATGATTGCCATATTTTTCAGAAATTGTGTGGTCATTTTGTCAGCCTACTAGCTAGCCATTAATAAAAAGTAAGATTTGCTTCTTTTTGGTTGCATTTTTTCTTCTTCTTTGTGGTGCTTGGTTGTGATAATGGGTGGTACAGGCTATTATGGGTGGTACATAATCACTGGCATAAGTGTGCGAGAGAATTTGATTAAAATAAAATAAAAATATATAAACAATGAAGTCCCCTGCCCTCACATCATATGCAAATTACTTTAATTGAATGTCATCGTTATGGGGTACACACAGGGCCGGATCTACCATAGGGCACTTTGGGCACGTGCCCAGGGGCCCTTGGCCACCAGGGGCCCCTCAAAAAAATAAAAAAAATAAAAAAGGTTTTTTTTTTTTGTTTTTTTTTTGCTCCACATAAAATTTCCCTGAAATAAATGGTGTCTGGGGGGGGTAGGCGACCGGAAATAGGCTAATATAACGGCATAAAACTGCCCCAAAACGGCTCCAAAACCGCAAAAAATTTGCGCGCGCGTGAAGGGGGGGCCCTTCGAGCTTCAGTGCCCAGGGGCCCTCAGAGGTGTTAATCCGGCCCTGTGCCTAGATGTAGGCTAGTAGGATGCTAGGCTACTTGGCTGCCAGTCTGTAGTTCGTAGGTTTGCTTGTCAGTGACGCTGGTGTGTATACTGTCACTTCAGTACACTATCTTCCATCTCTCCTATCTTTGACTTGTCACAACTCTTCTACTCTATGGCTCTGGATCGACGGTGGTAATATTATTATTCGCCGTTAGAAAATGTTCGGGTGTTCTGATCTGATAGCCGCCTCCCCTCACGTCAAAACAGTTCTCAATGTTTACATCTTACTTGACGAGAGGACATGTGGACATATCCTTATAGAACCGGGGAGAGGGGGATAAACACCATGAGAGTGACGACTCCGAGTGATCAGTCAAACATGTGTTCTCCCAAATCAAAGAAACCATACAGCGTGTATTTAATTATTTGATAATTAAGCAGCAGCCTACTACTATAGCCTACTAGCCTACTGGTAGGCAGGAAAATGGCAACCAGAATAACCTGTTCTGAGCGAAACTCCTCCCTATGCTCTGGCCCTATACAGTATGTGCATAGAAACAAGTTCAAGAATGTTGGGGACACTATAGGATTTGCTCATGACAAATGGGAACGGGAGGGTATGAATTCGCTGTGTGTAAACTCATATTGCATTTCTTGATTAAAAAGGTCAGATGATGGAAAACAAAGGTAAAATATTATAAATCTGATCTGAGTCAGATCAGATTTATAATATTTTACCTTTGTTTTCCATTTGAAATGTTATGCTGGTCCTATTAGCCCTTAAAAAAGAAATAACCTCGAAGGCCTTTTTACCTGGTTAAATAAAGGTTACTAGTATTACATATTTGGATCAGCATTAGTTTTCATAATGTATCCATAATTTTACTTATCACCAGATTACAGCTGTCTAAGTCTAAATATCTAACATTTAAACGTCTAAATTCTCTTTGTAATTCGATACATCATATGGTAATTTACATTGTAGATCTGTTATTTTCAGTACAGGACAACATCACACAACTATACATCAGGCTTTAGAACAGACTTTCATCAGATCTGATCTACAGTATGGACTGTCTCTTTAAATTACTTACTGTACTACCTAATATGACAAGCAACATTTAATAATTTATTCATCAAAATCGACCAATGATATATTACCATAAAATAATGAAGCTTATACCCTGTTTTGTCAGTGTACAGACACTGAATAGAAACCTTCATCTAAAACCATCTTCAGTGGGAATCACAAATACAACCAATAGAAACTCTTGTACTATATTGTGTGTACTCTGGGGACTGGCTTGAGAAGGCAGAAGGAATTAGAAATGAGAACGTGGAATATTCTGCCTGCCTTCCAAGGCAACATACCTGCAAACTTCAAAGCTGCACCGCCATCCAAGTAGAACTGATCAAGACAATAGATTACACGCACGCGCGCACACACACACGCACGTGCACACACACGCACGCACGCGCGCACACACACACACACACACACACACACACACACACACACACACACACACACACACACAGGTTCCAGATGAGAGGAACTTCACTTGGTGATGTTTTTCTAGTGCAGATACTAAAATGGAAGCAAAATGGCATAAGTACACAGGGTTTAAGTGGATAAAGAATATAGTCCAGTGGGGCTAAAAGAGCATCAAATAAAACCAAACAAATATTCACTAGTCGGAATAAACACACCATTGGGAAGTTTAAGGGATTTATTGACAGTGAGGAAATGGAGGGATGGAGGAAGGATGAATGAATGCAGATGTGTAGGTTCCGGGGGGGTCGCCGACCCTGGAGTCTTTGGGGAGGAGGTCGTATGGCACTAGTCGTGTGGCGTTCGTCGTAAGGCGTTCGTCTTACGGTGCGCATGGACGAAATCCCCCAGCAGGAACCTGAGAAGGAGAGGAGAGAGTTTTGTTTTTAATCGTTTGATCCACTTTTGGCAAGGTGAATGTAGTGGTTCTAGTGCCGGAAAAGCTCCTTTGGGGGGAGCGGGGAGAGAAGCTGCTGTGGAGGTGAAGGGGTGGGGGTGGGTTGCGAGAAGCCTGTGGGAAGGCGGCTAGTGTGCGACGCAGCGAGGCGGGCGGAAACATGGAGGATTCTGGGTGGTACTGGGCAGGTATAAATGGGGACAGGTAGATTGACGTGGAGGGCGGAGAGTGGCATGAAGGCAGGGCCAATGTGCGTTTCTCCGCCTCCTGAACATCTCTTGTTCCAACTCCATAAATGGAGAAGTTATGTTGAATGCAATGTTGGTTGTTGAGCAATGCCTCTTATATTAATGTGTTTCTTTTTGTGTGTCTGTGTCTGTGCACCTCCAGTGGGCTGGGTTACATACTGGGTTCCAGCGCCAAGGAAGCAGCAGGGGACTGGCATTGGGCTCTCAGGGTAAGAACATCACTATCATCACTCACATGGTGCACTATAGGTCTATAGGAATACACCCAAAATGTGTACAGTATATACTGTATAAAGTAAAATCCTGAGTGTTAATTTAAGTCTACAAATGTAACCATTTGGTAAAACAGAGAGGTAGGTTTCATTTGGACGTTCTGTGCCCTGAAGCAACAGGATCAATGTCAGTCTTATTGAAAGAAGAAGAATTCAGTGCTTCCTCAACCTTCCTATATAGCGCCTTTAAGGTCTCTCTGCAAAGTAGCAGAGGATTGGGGGTAGGGTATAAATGTAGCCGGGCACAAAGAGCAGGGCCGGATCTAAAAAAAAAAAAAAAGTTTTTTTTTTTTTTTTTTTTTTGCTCCACATAAAATTTCCCTGAAATAAATGGTGTCTGGGGGGGGTAGGCGACCGGAAATAGGCTAATATAACGGCATAAAACTGCCCCAAAACGGCTCCAAAACCGCAAAAAATTTGCGCGCGTGTGAAGGGGGGGCCCTTCGAGCTTCAGTGCCCAGGGGCCCTCAGAGGTGTTAATCCGGCCCTGGGTACACACAAAGCTGGGCATAGGAGGGGCTCAAAAAGCTATCATATAGAGAGTCAAAATCAGCTGGAAATATTTTTATTTTGATGCGCAATGGTGACATGGCACACTGACTGTAGGCTATAGAAATAAAAACATACACATTTTGACAATTCATGTCAAAATGGTTTACACTGGCTTGCCATCCAGACACAAAACATATCCTATCTTAGGGATATATTTTATTGTTTAAAAGTGTCGGACACGTTGTAATCGCGCTCACAGAGACGAGACACGTGACAGACGTCATATTATACCCAAAGCCAGGCATAGAGTAAAACAGTTACGACCACTCCGTTCACTTCATGGGGCCAGTCCAGTGGCGGCTCTCTACATAGACTTCTATTGGCGAATAGGGACACCGGAAGTTTACGGAATGCATAGGGAGTCTATGGGCTCGCGTGAGTTTTCTGCCCCCTCAATGTCACAACTGTCTCTATAGCTCTGATAATAGTGCAGCATGAAAGGGCGTGTGCGTCGTGCGACACGAAGTTGTGGACAAACTAGAAAAAGCACCACTAAGCGTTGGTGTCGATTTGGACATGAATGAGAGGTGACGTTAAAAGTAGAATATAAAAATGTGACCTTGTTGGATTTTATCCTTTTGCGTCTTGCTGCTCTAGAAGTAACCCCCGCTCTGCGCGTATGTCAGACGTAGGCTACTGACGGGGCTTGTTGTAGGAGTCCTGTTCTGTTAAGGCTCTGTTGTGACCAAGGGCGAAAAGTACCGGTAAGTGATGTTTCTTTTACATCTTTGGAAGTTGAATAATTAATTATAATTCCGTACTTCCAAACTAAGCTGTTGATCACTCGTTTCAATTCCCTCTTCTAAAATGAGGACATGACAATTTACCAACGGCCAATCAATTGGGTCAATGTACACGGGAAATGAGGCTGCTCATAATTATTATTGTCCGGAACAGATCCGAATTTTGTACCTTTTATACACCTATTATACAGTAATTACACCCTATTAGTATTTACTTAAATAACTAAATCTACCGCCGTTTGGCACCGATATTGCGTGTTGTAAATACCCCCCTTTTTTTAATCAGTCAGTTTATGCATGTCAAACTTAAAGCCTGCGTAGTTTTCTAACAAGAACACAAGCTGGTCAGACGTACCAGGCGCGTAACAGATACATACAGGCGCAACAATAATACATTTTAAGCACCAACACGAATAATTCAATCCAATAGAGGTATGCGCATGCTTAAAGTGAATGGCACATCGAGTGGCAAAGCAACATGCAAAGTGAGTTTAACATTGTTTAATGCAATCAGATATGACTTTTCTGTGTGGATGGGCTGTCGAGGCCAGAAAGTAGTTTTTTGCCACTCAGTAGGCTAGGCGTTCCTGCATAACTTCTTGGTTTGATGATGATGTCACGCGCATAGTATTACGAACTGTTGAACTCAGCTACCTGCGGTAGGCTGCGGTAGGTTTTCAGATCAGCCGCTGCTCGCTTCGCCAGGCCTGCTGTCGGACAGGGTCCACAGGGAGGTGATAGGCTACATGCAGTGGTTTCTCAGCTCACAAAAACAACACCGTAAAGTTAAGCCCAAAAACACCCTGGGTGCAATAAGGGTATTTGCAGGCCTATTTGTAAAATAAACAATAATCCAGTCTGATTAGCTTTATTATATTATAACTATAATATATTATTAAGATTCAGTGGGAACTGCATGGGAAGTTGGGAACCCATCCCACAGGCCATAGTCTACTTTCATTTTCAGTTAGAGGGAGCCCCCAGCCCAGACATTTTTGAGTCCAGAACCAACAATGTGGAGCATGCGTTCATGTGAGAGACACACAGAGAGAGAGGGGGGGGGGGGGGGAGAATACCACACTATTACTTGAGAGAGAGAGAGAGTGTTGTCTGCTGTGTGTAAAGTAAAACAACGCTATGGTAACACAGAATACGAGACATCTCACCCCGGTGAGTTGTCTTCACTTTTTGACATGTCGGGGTGAGTTGTCCGGACAGCTCACCCCGGACAGCTCACCCCGGAAAGTGAAGACAGCTCACCCCGGAAAGTGAAGACATCTCACCCCGGTGAGATGTCTTTACTTTCCGGGGTGAGCTGTCTTCACTTTCTGACATTGCGGGGTGAGTTGTCTGTACTTTCCGTGGCACCCATTACAGTAGGCATAATTCAATTTCGGATCTAACTATCGGTTCCTACAGACGTGCGCAGTCACGGCTAATTATTTATTTATTTAACAGTAAAATCCGGTGAAACACTTGTAAGGAGTAGAGCGTCTCTCTCTCTCTCTCTCTCTCTCTATGCAGCATTGAGGGGGGGGGGGGGGGGGGGGGTCGTTTGTGGATAATGTTTGCGCTTCAAAGGCAGAGTCTGACGGCTGTACAAAGTTGCTAATTAGACGCACAACGGACGCATGATCAATCAATCACAGTTCTAATAGGCCTATACTGACTGAATTACATCTGAATAGGATCAGGATCAGTCCTAAGGGAGCCAATATAGCAAAAAACACTTTTACTTTTACTGGCTCCTGGAGCAAGTCTAACCCACACTATACTCTACCTACCAGCTAAAGAACCTAAAACATAAACACTCCATGTGACAAGCCCCATTAGCAAACCTCTCTCTGTGTCGGTCAGTCAGGACTGCAGTCACTCCCCCCTATCATACGCCGCAGTCTGAAAACCCCACCTCTTCAGGCTCCACCACCTCATTTACAGTCAACCTCTATCCTCCAGGAATATACTATACAACCCCTAATGGCCCTCGACTCCGTCTGGCACTATTATCTTTGTGTCTTCACTTCTTGCTTGTGGGCTATTTAACCCATTATTCAATCCGTGAAAGCATCCGTGTCATTCTAGATTTTAGCTATATATCGTTGCTGTTGGGCACAAATCTTGCATCTTTTAATTATCTTTTTTTTTTTTTTTTTTAATGCCCTACTGGGCCTACTTCATCATACAAGAGTGTTGCACCAAAGTAGTGAAAATAGCTGATCTACAAGCTCACAATGCTCACAATTGTGAACTTTTAGATTGTCTATTTTCATTCTTTTTTAAATGTTTTCAAAATGATGATAAAAAATGGAACGGTTTTGGACATGCAAGGTTTCCACACAGACAATATAACAGTTGCCAACTGTTAGGATTTAGAAGGCATTTTCAGAATCAGCTTACTGTACATTATATACACAGGTGCTAGGTATGCTATGCACACACACACACACACACACACACACACACACAGAATACGAGACATCTCACCCCGGTGAGTTGTCTTCACTTTTTGACATGTCGGGGTGAGATGTCCGGACAGCTCACCCCGGACAGCTCACCCCGGACAGCTCACCCCGGAAAGTGAAGACAGCTCACCCCGGAAAGTGAAGACATCTCACCCCGGTGAGACATCTCACCCCGGTGAGATGTCTTTACTTTCCGGGGTGAGCTGTCTTCACTTTCTGACATTGCGGGGTGAGTTGTCTGTACTTTCCGTGGCACCCATTACAGTAGGCATAATTCAAT
The DNA here is from genome assembly GCF_951216825.1 of Electrona antarctica. Taxonomy (NCBI): domain Eukaryota; kingdom Metazoa; phylum Chordata; class Actinopteri; order Myctophiformes; family Myctophidae; genus Electrona; species Electrona antarctica. The sequence continues at coordinate 25,111,469 of NC_136809.1, forward strand.
TTCGGATCTAACTATCGGTTCCTACAGACGTGCGCAGTCACGGCTAATTATTTATTTATTTAACAGTAAAATCCGGTGAAACACTTGTAAGGAGTAGAGCGTCTCTCTCTCTCTCTCTCTCTCTCTCTCTCTCTATGCAGCATTGAGGGGGGGGGGGGGGGTCGTTTGTGGATAATGTTTGCGCTTCAAAGGCAGAGTCTGACGGCTGTACAAAGTTGCTAATTAGACGCACAACGGACGCATGATCAATCAATCACAGTTCTAATAGGCCTATACTGACTGAAAGCAGACCAAGGCTACACAGGGCAATCTGGCCCAGTTGTGGAAGGACTGGAAAGGAACGATCTGACCATCATGGACATGCTAACTCTCGCTTCTGAAGTGAATGCCCCAATGCACTGCACAACTTTTGACCAAAATGGGACAGCACACTGCACACTGCACTGCACACAGCACAACTTTTTTCTTTCTTTTTGTAGATATGACAACTTTTTAGTGCACAACTTTTGACCAAAATGGGACAGCACACTGCACACAGCACTGCACAACTTTTTTCTTTCTTTTTGTAGATACTGTATGACAACTTTTTAGTGTTTTTGTAGCAAACTGATGTTTTCTTTTTTTTTTTATGACAACTTTTTACTATATTTTTTAGTTTACATTTTTTCTATACTTAACTTTTTTCTATATTTTTTTGTACAAACTGATGTTTTTCTAAACTTTTGATGTTTACCTTTTTTTTATATTTTTTGTACAAACTGCTGTTTGAACTTTGTTTACAATGTTTCTATATTTAAATAAACTACATTACATTTGACCGTACATTTGACTCTTGTGTTATATTCTTGTGAAATATTCAGTAAAGTATAGCTCAAAGGCTACATATTCAGTCAGACTTTTGGTGAGTTGTCCTGACAACTCACCCCTAAACGTGAAGACATCTCACCCCGAAAGTGGCCAAAAGTGAAGACATCTCACCCCGGAAAGTGAAGACATCTCACCCCTAAAAAAGCAGGGGTGAGATGTCTTCACGTTTAGGGGTGAGTTGTCTGGACAACTCACCAAAAGTGGCTTTAGGGGTGAGTTGTCTTGTTACCCACACACACACACACACACACACACACACACACACACACACACACACACACACACACACACACACACACACACACACACACACACAAGCCTTGAATTCATGGTGATCTTTTGTTTAAAGACATTTTTTTTTGTTTTTTTTTTGCTCCACATAAAATTTCCCTGAAATAAATGGTGTCTGGGGGGGGTAGGCGACCGGAAATAGGCTAATATAACGGCATAAAACTGCCCCAAAACGGCTCCAAAACCGCAAAAAATTTGCGCGCGCGTGAAGGGGGGGCCCTTCGAGCTTCAGTGCCCAGGGGCCCTCAGAGGTGTTAATCCGGCCCTGTGCCTAGATGTAGGCTAGTAGGATGCTAGGCTACTTGGCTGCCAGTCTGTAGTTCGTAGGTTTGCTTGTCAGTGACGCTGGTGTGTATACTGTCACTTCAGTACACTATCTTCCATCTCTCCTATCTTTGACTTGTCACAACTCTTCTACTCTATGGCTCTGGATCGACGGTGGTAATATTATTATTCGCCGTTAGAAAATGTTCGGGTGTTCTGATCTGATAGCCGCCTCCCCTCACGTCAAAACAGTTCTCAATGTTTACATCTTACTTGACGAGAGGACATGTGGACATATCCTTATAGAACCGGGGAGAGGGGGATAAACACCATGAGAGTGACGACTCCGAGTGATCAGTCAAACATGTGTTCTCCCAAATCAAAGAAACCATACAGCGTGTATTTAATTATTTGATAATTAAGCAGCAGCCTACTACTATAGCCTACTAGCCTACTGGTAGGCAGGAAAATGGCAACCAGAATAACCTGTTCTGAGCGAAACTCCTCCCTATGCTCTGGCCCTATACAGTATGTGCATAGAAACAAGTTCAAGAATGTTGGGGACACTATAGGATTTGCTCATGACAAATGGGAACGGGAGGGTATGAATTCGCTGTGTGTAAACTCATATTGCATTTCTTGATTAAAAAGGTCAGATGATGGAAAACAAAGGTAAAATATTATAAATCTGATCTGAGTCAGATCAGATTTATAATATTTTACCTTTGTTTTCCATTTGAAATGTTATGCTGGTCCTATTAGCCCTTAAAAAAGAAATAACCTCGAAGGCCTTTTTACCTGGTTAAATAAAGGTTACTAGTATTACATATTTGGATCAGCATTAGTTTTCATAATGTATCCATAATTTTACTTATCACCAGATTACAGCTGTCTAAGTCTAAATATCTAACATTTAAACGTCTAAATTCTCTTTGTAATTCGATACATCATATGGTAATTTACATTGTAGATCTGTTATTTTCAGTACAGGACAACATCACACAACTATACATCAGGCTTTAGAACAGACTTTCATCAGATCTGATCTACAGTATGGACTGTCTCTTTAAATTACTTACTGTACTACCTAATATGACAAGCAACATTTAATAATTTATTCATCAAAATCGACCAATGATATATTACCATAAAATAATGAAGCTTATACCCTGTTTTGTCAGTGTACAGACACTGAATAGAAACCTTCATCTAAAACCATCTTCAGTGGGAATCACAAATACAACCAATAGAAACTCTTGTACTATATTGTGTGTACTCTGGGGACTGGCTTGAGAAGGCAGAAGGAATTAGAAATGAGAACGTGGAATATTCTGCCTGCCTTCCAAGGCAACATACCTGCAAACTTCAAAGCTGCACCGCCATCCAAGTAGAACTGATCAAGACAATAGATTACACGCACGCGCGCACACACACACGCACGTGCACACACACGCACGCACGCGCACACACACACACACACACACACACACACACACACACACACACACACACACACACACACACACACACACACACACACAGGTTCCAGATGAGAGGAACTTCACTTGGTGATGTTTTTCTAGTGCAGATACTAAAATGGAAGCAAAATGGCATAAGTACACAGGGTTTAAGTGGATAAAGAATATAGTCCAGTGGGGCTAAAAGAGCATCAAATAAAACCAAACAAATATTCACTAGTCGGAATAAACACACCATTGGGAAGTTTAAGGGATTTATTGACAGTGAGGAAATGGAGGGATGGAGGAAGGATGAATGAATGCAGATGTGTAGGTTCCGGGGGGGTCGCCGACCCTGGAGTCTTTGGGGAGGAGGTCGTATGGCACTAGTCGTGTGGCGTTCGTCGTAAGGCGTTCGTCTTACGGTGCGCATGGACGAAATCCCCCAGCAGGAACCTGAGAAGGAGAGGAGAGAGTTTTGTTTTTAATCGTTTGATCCACTTTTGGCAAGGTGAATGTAGTGGTTCTAGTGCCGGAAAAGCTCCTTTGGGGGGAGCGGGGAGAGAAGCTGCTGTGGAGGTGAAGGGGTGGGGGTGGGTTGCGAGAAGCCTGTGGGAAGGCGGCTAGTGTGCGACGCAGCGAGGCGGGCGGAAACATGGAGGATTCTGGGTGGTACTGGGCAGGTATAAATGGGGACAGGTAGATTGACGTGGAGGGCGGAGAGTGGCATGAAGGCAGGGCCAATGTGCGTTTCTCCGCCTCCTGAACATCTCTTGTTCCAACTCCATAAATGGAGAAGTTATGTTGAATGCAATGTTGGTTGTTGAGCAATGCCTCTTATATTAATGTGTTTCTTTTTGTGTGTCTGTGTCTGTGCACCTCCAGTGGGCTGGGTTACATACTGGGTTCCAGCGCCAAGGAAGCAGCAGGGGACTGGCATTGGGCTCTCAGGGTAAGAACATCACTATCATCACTCACATGGTGCACTATAGGTCTATAGGAATACACCCAAAATGTGTACAGTATATACTGTATAAAGTAAAATCCTGAGTGTTAATTTAAGTCTACAAATGTAACCATTTGGTAAAACAGAGAGGTAGGTTTCATTTGGACGTTCTGTGCCCTGAAGCAACAGGATCAATGTCAGTCTTATTGAAAGAAGAAGAATTCAGTGCTTCCTCAACCTTCCTATATAGCGCCTTTAAGGTCTCTCTGCAAAGTAGCAGAGGATTGGGGGTAGGGTATAAATGTAGCCGGGCACAAAGAGCAGGGCCGGATCTAAAAAAAAAAAAAAAGTTTTTTTTTTTTTTTTTTTTTTGCTCCACATAAAATTTCCCTGAAATAAATGGTGTCTGGGGGGGGTAGGCGACCGGAAATAGGCTAATATAACGGCATAAAACTGCCCCAAAACGGCTCCAAAACCGCAAAAAATTTGCGCGCGTGTGAAGGGGGGGCCCTTCGAGCTTCAGTGCCCAGGGGCCCTCAGAGGTGTTAATCCGGCCCTGGGTACACACAAAGCTGGGCATAGGAGGGGCTCAAAAAGCTATCATATAGAGAGTCAAAATCAGCTGGAAATATTTTTATTTTGATGCGCAATGGTGACATGGCACACTGACTGTAGGCTATAGAAATAAAAACATACACATTTTGACAATTCATGTCAAAATGGTTTACACTGGCTTGCCATCCAGACACAAAACATATCCTATCTTAGGGATATATTTTATTGTTTAAAAGTGTCGGACACGTTGTAATCGCGCTCACAGAGACGAGACACGTGACAGACGTCATATTATACCCAAAGCCAGGCATAGAGTAAAACAGTTACGACCACTCCGTTCACTTCATGGGGCCAGTCCAGTGGCGGCTCTCTACATAGACTTCTATTGGCGAATAGGGACACCGGAAGTTTACGGAATGCATAGGGAGTCTATGGGCTCGCGTGAGTTTTCTGCCCCCTCAATGTCACAACTGTCTCTATAGCTCTGATAATAGTGCAGCATGAAAGGGCGTGTGCGTCGTGCGACACGAAGTTGTGGACAAACTAGAAAAAGCACCACTAAGCGTTGGTGTCGATTTGGACATGAATGAGAGGTGACGTTAAAAGTAGAATATAAAAATGTGACCTTGTTGGATTTTATCCTTTTGCGTCTTGCTGCTCTAGAAGTAACCCCCGCTCTGCGCGTATGTCAGACGTAGGCTACTGACGGGGCTTGTTGTAGGAGTCCTGTTCTGTTAAGGCTCTGTTGTGACCAAGGGCGAAAAGTACCGGTAAGTGATGTTTCTTTTACATCTTTGGAAGTTGAATAATTAATTATAATTCCGTACTTCCAAACTAAGCTGTTGATCACTCGTTTCAATTCCCTCTTCTAAAATGAGGACATGACAATTTACCAACGGCCAATCAATTGGGTCAATGTACACGGGAAATGAGGCTGCTCATAATTATTATTGTCCGGAACAGATCCGAATTTTGTACCTTTTATACACCTATTATACAGTAATTACACCCTATTAGTATTTACTTAAATAACTAAATCTACCGCCGTTTGGCACCGATATTGCGTGTTGTAAATACCCCCCTTTTTTTAATCAGTCAGTTTATGCATGTCAAACTTAAAGCCTGCGTAGTTTTCTAACAAGAACACAAGCTGGTCAGACGTACCAGGCGCGTAACAGATACATACAGGCGCAACAATAATACATTTTAAGCACCAACACGAATAATTCAATCCAATAGAGGTATGCGCATGCTTAAAGTGAATGGCACATCGAGTGGCAAAGCAACATGCAAAGTGAGTTTAACATTGTTTAATGCAATCAGATATGACTTTTCTGTGTGGATGGGCTGTCGAGGCCAGAAAGTAGTTTTTTGCCACTCAGTAGGCTAGGCGTTCCTGCATAACTTCTTGGTTTGATGATGATGTCACGCGCATAGTATTACGAACTGTTGAACTCAGCTACCTGCGGTAGGCTGCGGTAGGTTTTCAGATCAGCCGCTGCTCGCTTCGCCAGGCCTGCTGTCGGACAGGGTCCACAGGGAGGTGATAGGCTACATGCAGTGGTTTCTCAGCTCACAAAAACAACACCGTAAAGTTAAGCCCAAAAACACCCTGGGTGCAATAAGGGTATTTGCAGGCCTATTTGTAAAATAAACAATAATCCAGTCTGATTAGCTTTATTATATTATAACTATAATATATTATTAAGATTCAGTGGGAACTGCATGGGAAGTTGGGAACCCATCCCACAGGCCATAGTCTACTTTCATTTTCAGTTAGAGGGAGCCCCCAGCCCAGACATTTTTGAGTCCAGAACCAACAATGTGGAGCATGCGTTCATGTGAGAGACACACAGAGAGAGAGGGGGGGGGGGGGGAGAATACCACACTATTACTTGAGAGAGAGAGAGAGTGTTGTCTGCTGTGTGTAAAGTAAAACAACGCTATGGTAACACAGAATACGAGACATCTCACCCCGGTGAGTTGTCTTCACTTTTTGACATGTCGGGGTGAGTTGTCCGGACAGCTCACCCCGGACAGCTCACCCCGGAAAGTGAAGACAGCTCACCCCGGAAAGTGAAGACATCTCACCCCGGTGAGATGTCTTTACTTTCCGGGGTGAGCTGTCTTCACTTTCTGACATTGCGGGGTGAGTTGTCTGTACTTTCCGTGGCACCCATTACAGTAGGCATAATTCAATTTCGGATCTAACTATCGGTTCCTACAGACGTGCGCAGTCACGGCTAATTATTTATTTATTTAACAGTAAAATCCGGTGAAACACTTGTAAGGAGTAGAGCGTCTCTCTCTCTCTCTCTCTCTCTCTATGCAGCATTGAGGGGGGGGGGGGGGGGGGGGGGTCGTTTGTGGATAATGTTTGCGCTTCAAAGGCAGAGTCTGACGGCTGTACAAAGTTGCTAATTAGACGCACAACGGACGCATGATCAATCAATCACAGTTCTAATAGGCCTATACTGACTGAATTACATCTGAATAGGATCAGGATCAGTCCTAAGGGAGCCAATATAGCAAAAAACACTTTTACTTTTACTGGCTCCTGGAGCAAGTCTAACCCACACTATACTCTACCTACCAGCTAAAGAACCTAAAACATAAACACTCCATGTGACAAGCCCCATTAGCAAACCTCTCTCTGTGTCGGTCAGTCAGGACTGCAGTCACTCCCCCCTATCATACGCCGCAGTCTGAAAACCCCACCTCTTCAGGCTCCACCACCTCATTTACAGTCAACCTCTATCCTCCAGGAATATACTATACAACCCCTAATGGCCCTCGACTCCGTCTGGCACTATTATCTTTGTGTCTTCACTTCTTGCTTGTGGGCTATTTAACCCATTATTCAATCCGTGAAAGCATCCGTGTCATTCTAGATTTTAGCTATATATCGTTGCTGTTGGGCACAAATCTTGCATCTTTTAATTATCTTTTTTTTTTTTTTTTTTAATGCCCTACTGGGCCTACTTCATCATACAAGAGTGTTGCACCAAAGTAGTGAAAATAGCTGATCTACAAGCTCACAATGCTCACAATTGTGAACTTTTAGATTGTCTATTTTCATTCTTTTTTAAATGTTTTCAAAATGATGATAAAAAATGGAACGGTTTTGGACATGCAAGGTTTCCACACAGACAATATAACAGTTGCCAACTGTTAGGATTTAGAAGGCATTTTCAGAATCAGCTTACTGTACATTATATACACAGGTGCTAGGTATGCTATGCACACACACACACACACACACACACACACACACAGAATACGAGACATCTCACCCCGGTGAGTTGTCTTCACTTTTTGACATGTCGGGGTGAGATGTCCGGACAGCTCACCCCGGACAGCTCACCCCGGACAGCTCACCCCGGAAAGTGAAGACAGCTCACCCCGGAAAGTGAAGACATCTCACCCCGGTGAGACATCTCACCCCGGTGAGATGTCTTTACTTTCCGGGGTGAGCTGTCTTCACTTTCTGACATTGCGGGGTGAGTTGTCTGTACTTTCCGTGGCACCCATTACAGTAGGCATAATTCAATTTCGGATCTAACTATCGGTTCCTACAGACGTGCGCAGTCACGGCTAATTATTTATTTATTTAACAGTAAAATCCGGTGAAACACTTGTAAGGAGTAGAGCGTCTCTCTCTCTCTCTCTCTCTCTCTCTCTATGCAGCATTGAGGGGGGGGGGGGGGTCGTTTGTGGATAATGTTTGCGCTTCAAAGGCAGAGTCTGACGGCTGTACAAAGTTGCTAATTAGACGCACAACGGACGCATGATCAATCAATCACAGTTCTAATAGGCCTATACTGACTGAAAGCAGACCAAGGCTACACAGGGCAATCTGGCCCAGTTGTGGAAGGACTGGAAAGGAACGATCTGACCATCATGGACATGCTAACTCTCGCTTCTGAAGTGAATGCCCCAATGCACTGCACAACTTTTGACCAAAATGGGACAGCACACTGCACACTGCACTGCACACAGCACAACTTTTTTCTTTCTTTTTGTAGATATGACAACTTTTTAGTGCACAACTTTTGACCAAAATGGGACAGCACACTGCACACTGCACTGCACAACTTTTTTCTTTCTTTTTGTAGATACTGTATGACAACTTTTTAGTGTTTTTGTAGCAAACTGATGTTTTCTTTTTTTTTTTATGACAACTTTTTACTATATTTTTTAGTTTACATTTTTTCTATACTTAACTTTTTTCTATATTTTTTTGTACAAACTGATGTTTTTCTAAACTTTTGATGTTTACCTTTTTTTTATATTTTTTGTACAAACTGCTGTTTGAACTTTGTTTACAATGTTTCTATATTTAAATAAACTACATTACATTTGACCGTACATTTGACTCTTGTGTTATATTCTTGTGAAATATTCAGTAAAGTATAGCTCAAAGGCTACATATTCAGTCAGACTTTTGGTGAGTTGTCCTGACAACTCACCCCTAAACGTGAAGACATCTCACCCCGAAAGTGGCCAAAAGTGAAGACATCTCACCCCGGAAAGTGAAGACATCTCACCCCTAAAAAAGCAGGGGTGAGATGTCTTCACGTTTAGGGGTGAGTTGTCTGGACAACTCACCAAAAGTGGCTTTAGGGGTGAGTTGTCTTGTTACCCACACACACACACACACACACACACACACACACACACACACACACACACACACACACACACACACACACACACACACACACACACACACACACACACACAAGCCTTGAATTCATGGTGATCTTTTGTTTAAAGACATTTTCAACAATTTAAGATCTCCATTTTGGCAGAAATATGCTTGGAAGATGGAAACAATGTTGCACATTCATCTAATCATATGGGTAGGCTACTGGGTAGCCTACATACAAACAATAATGTTTGTATTTGTAAGGTTTATTATGCATTTGACCGTGACATACTTAAAGGCGAATTCGACATTTTACTGTGTCATAAATATATTTACATCTGTAGCCTGTAGTTTCTATATTTAAATAAACTACATTACATTTGACCGTACATTTAACTCTTGTGTTATATTCTTGTAAGTATAGCTCAAAGGCTACATATTCAGTCAGACTTTTGGTGAGTTGTCCTGACAACTCACCCCTAAACGTGAAGACATCTCACCCCGAAAGTGGCCAAAAGTGAAGACATCTCACCCCGGAAAGTGAAGACATCTCACCCCTAAAAAAGCAGGGGTGAGATGTCTTCACGTTTAGGGGTGAGTTGTCTGGACAACTCACCAAAAGTGGCTTTAGGGGTGAGTTGTCTTGTTACCGTAACACACAGCTCGTTAACACAGCTCGTTAAAAGAACGGGGCGGTAACAAGACAACTCACCCCTAAAGCCACTTTTGGTGAGTTGTCCAGACAACTCACCCCTAAACGTGAAGACATCTCACCCCTGCTTTTTTAGGGGTGAGATGTCTTCACTTTCCGGGGTGAGATGTCTTCACTTTTGGCCACTTTCGGGGTGAGATGTCTTCACGTTTAGCCGGTTTAGGGGTGAGTTGTCAGGACAACTCACCAAAAGTCTGACTGAATATGTAGCCTTTGAGCTATACTTACAAGAATATAACACAAGAGTTAAATGTACGGTCAAATGTAATGTAGTTTATTTAAATATAGAAACTACAGGCTACAGATGTAAATATATTTATGACACAGTAAAATGTCGAATTCGCCTTTAAGTATGTCACGGTCAAATGCATAATAAACCTTACAAATACAAACATTATTGTTTGTATGTAGGCTACCCAGTAGCCTACCCATATGATTAGATGAATGTGCAACATTGTTTCCATCTTCCAAGCATATTCCTGCCAAAATGGAGATCTTAAATTGTTGAAAATGTCTTTAAACAAAAGATCACCATGAATGCAAGGCTTGTGTGTGTGTGTGTGTGTGTGTGTGTGTGTGTGTGTGTGTGTGTGTGTGTGTGTGTGTGTGTGTGTGTGTGTGGGTAACAAGACAACTCACCCCTAAAGCCACTTTTGGTGAGTTGTCCAGACAACTCACCCCTAAACGTGAAGACATCTCACCCCTGCTTTTTTAGGGGTGAGATGTCTTCACTTTCTGGGGTGAGATGTCTTCACTTTTGGCCACTTTCGGGGTGAGATGTCTTCACGTTTAGGGGTGAGTTGTCAGGACAACTCACCAAAAGTCTGACTGAATATGTAGCCTTTGAGCTATACTTTACTGAATATTTCACAAGAATATAACACAAGAGTCAAATGTACGGTCAAATGTAATGTAGTTTATTTAAATATAGAAACATTGTAAACAAAGTTCAAACAGCAGTTTGTACAAAAAATATAAAAAAAAGGTAAACATCAAAAGTTTAGAAAAACATCAGTTTGTACAAAAAAATATAGAAAAAAGTTAAGTATAGAAAAAATGTAAACTAAAAAATATAGTAAAAAGTTGTCATAAAAAAAAAAGAAAACATCAGTTTGCTACAAAAACACTAAAAAGTTGTCATACAGTATCTACAAAAAGAAAGAAAAAAGTTGTGCAGTGCAGTGTGCAGTGTGCTGTCCCATTTTGGTCAAAAGTTGTGCAGTGCATTGGGGCATTCACTTCAGAAGCGAGAGTTAGCATGTCCATGATGGTCAGATCGTTCCTTTCCAGTCCTTCCACAACTGGGCCAGATTGCCCTGTGTAGCCTTGGTCTGCTTTCAGTCAGTATAGGCCTATTAGAACTGTGATTGATTGATCATGCGTCCGTTGTGCGTCTAATTAGCAACTTTGTACAGCCGTCAGACTCTGCCTTTGAAGCGCAAACATTATCCACAAACGACCCCCCCCCCCCCCTCAATGCTGCATAGAGAGAGAGAGAGAGAGAGAGAGAGACGCTCTACTCCTTACAAGTGTTTCACCGGATTTTACTGTTAAATAAATAAATAATTAGCCGTGACTGCGCACGTCTGTAGGAACCGATAGTTAGATCCGAAATTGAATTATGCCTACTGTAATGGGTGCCACGGAAAGTACAGACAACTCACCCCGCAATGTCAGAAAGTGAAGACAGCTCACCCCGGAAAGTAAAGACATCTCACCGGGGTGAGATGTCTTCACTTTCCGGGGTGAGCTGTCTTCACTTTCCGGGGTGAGCTGTCCGGGGTGAGCTGTCCGGACATCTCACCCCGACATGTCAAAAAGTGAAGACAACTCACCGGGGTGAGATGTCTCGTATTCCGCGATGCATGTTGGCAATGTTTATGTGATACTCTCACAAAGTGTGAAATAGCTTTTATTTTCTTTGCAAATGTAAATGCATTTTGGTTAAAAGTATTGTCTAGTACGTTTATTATTTTTATTATTCAAATGGTCACAAACCAAAAGATATCAGTAGTATATTACTGCAGTTCACTAGATTGAGGAGCGGAACCTTTCTGTCGCGGTAGTTGTTTCCTGACGCTCCTTCTTTTTTTTTTTTGTCATCAAAGTTTTTTAATGATTTTACAATAAAGCATACAAAATACACATGACTTACACAAAAGAAAGAGACAAGAAAAACACACAAAAAACAAAAAACAAAACTAGCAGTCAAAAAAGAAAAACCCCAATGGACAACACCCCTCCACATTCTGTTGTTGACAATAGTGATTATATCCGTAATGTATCACCAATTACAAATTGTTAATGCAACAATCCTTTAATATACAAATAAAAGTAGTCCCATATTTCATGGAACTTCCCTTTGACATTGTTCCTCCTGGCAATTGAGTATTCGAAGGATGCAGTTTCCGTCATAAGTTGAGTCCACCTCCTGACGCTCCTTCTTAAGGTTAGGGTACTGGCACTGCCCCCTTCCCCCTCAGAGGAAAAATGGAAGCGAAAGAGAACAGTTCTGTCTTCTCATTTCTGTGACTGTTCACACTGTTTTTCAGGTTAGTACAACGTGAAAACAATATTAACTTATCCCTTAAGGTTCGAGTGTTTATGTGGAGATACTGTGAGACTTTTGAGGAAGAATTTGAGTACTTTAGAGTGAGTTTAAAGACGGTGAAAACTCCGCGGTTTTGGAGGGCTGTTGTAGCATGCTGTTGCATAATGGCGTCGCCCGGTTGTTACATAACCACTGTGAAGATGGCGTCTGCCTCGTGTACTGAACACAGAAAGATGTTTGTTTATAATTATCCACGACATTATTAATACTGGTTACCTGATTACTTGACAGAAAAGCCGTTTTAACAGCGATGTATTCATTAATGCATGTTTTAATACGATCGTATCGAAATCTACCGTCCGTTAGCTTTGTTATGCTTCTGACACAATGGGCGCGGCCATTTTGAAAATGCGCGCGCATCCACTAACATTGCCGGCTCTGTTTTCAAACGGCTTTATCTCACAGAAGCGACATTGCAGAGGACGCTTTGTCCCAGACAAGCGTTTTCAACGGCCTGTAGCAGGCGCTGTGATACTCGCGGTCCACTTTTTCCACCACCGACCGAGAGAACGAGCACCAGCTTCGTCAACACACACGGAATGGTTTCATAGTAAAATGCGATACGGATATTTGGCTCTTCAAAGTAAGTGTCACGCGTGATTAAACCATGGCAATACGCAATCGAGGGATTAATTAATGGCGGCAGTTATTGTGTTAAGTGAAGAACAGTTATGTGCATTTATACTACTTTTATATTTCTACTATTTACATTATTGTTATTACTGGGTTTATTGCAAAAGTGCCTTTAGTGAGGTTATTGTGATTGGAGTATTTGAATATGCTCACTTTTCTTATTATTAATATTCCCTACTTGATGTCAGTATGTTTTGAAAAGACAACAGTTGAGCTTAAAGCTAAACAAAATGAATGTATATTCATTTTGCACTATGGTTGTGATGATTAAGAATTATGGCACAATTGCACAGCCAACCCTTTGCACCATATAATGGCAGCTAAATGGAACCAGTATCAGTACTGAAGAGATGCACTTGGATGTATTTATGTGATAACTTTGAGATTGATGAAGCTAAAGAGTTTTATTGCAAATGTTGAAAATGGAAAGATGTATTTTTATGGGACAACAGGACACACAACAACATTACATACTCACCTGTTTAACACATTTAAGGACAATACACATTCATTCACCTACACAGAGACATGCCATACCTACCTGGAACACACACACACGCTACCTGAAAGGAACAATAAATGTACACACACATATTCCATACTCACCTTGAACCTAGCATAGGATTTTGGAAAGAGACATTGCAGTATTGGGAAATGTTTTATTGATTGTTATAATTGATTGATTGTATTGTGAATAAACGAAGAGGAAAAATGGAAGCGAAAGAGAACAGTTCTGTCTTCTCATTTCTGTGACTGTTCACACTGTTTTTCAGACCAATATTCATCAATACTGTAAATGTGGTACCCGGCCTGGCTTGGGACCCGTTACATTTACAACTTACTAGATGAGTGGCGTTGTGCACGACGCACGTGGACATATTATATCCTTTATGGAAGAAGGGAGATGGGGAAACACCAACTGATCATCAGGCAACTGCGAACATGTGTTCTCTCTGCAGTAGAGGTTTTATGTTGCAGGCTAGTTTGTTGTGTTAGCCACCTAATTAATATAGCCGAGCTTGACTCTCATTGACTGTCGCCGTCGGTCGGAGATATTAAATAATAAAATGACCGAGGTGGTGGTTTGACAGACAGATGGAGCAGCAGGTAGGAAACGGGTCGCCGATCTACTCACAGACGCGAATGTATAACGTGTGTGAGATATATGAGAGAGAGAGACAGAGAGAGGGAGAGAATAGTTATATATCCATAATATAGCGCGAGGGAGAGAGAGTCACACTCAGGCGACAGTGAGATGAATGCGCCAGTGAAACGTTAGTCCATTATTTATTTTATCCCCTTTATTCTGACCTTGTTTATGGTGAGAAGCCTACTTGTTGTATTTCACACAAATGGTTCAATGCCTTGTTCAAGGGCACTTCAGCGGTGGACGGCTGATTCGAACTAGGAACCTTCCGGTATCAAGACCGCGCCGCTATCCGTTCGGCCACCGCTGCACAACAGTAGGCTACTCAAGTAGGCTTAATAAATCCCATTTTGGCGAACTGAAGAGCTCTAGCACCGTGCACTAAACACTCAAACACCAACTTTATACACTTGATGCAGATCTAATATGTAGTAGGGCTTGTAGGCCATCACAATCACAATGGCGCCGGTAGGCGTGACAGCCTACCGTGACGTCAGCCTTGCATCTCCTATTCCCCCACACGGTAAAGGTGGTTGCACAATGCACACTGGATGCGTTTTTCGGAAAACCGATGGAGAAACCCCGCTAAAGATCCGAAAAACGCGCTATATGTGCAGGGACCTTAACTTCTCAACCGCTTCGGACGCCGGTCGGCTTGCCGGCACCCTGGGCACGTTCCTGTGAGTCTGGAAGTTCCGGGGACTCCCACACAGAGTCTGTTGCACCACTTAGTTCACACGGGTGTGATTTTCCCATATTGGAGAGTAGGCCTATGTGTCTATAGTAGACCTACTGGAAATTTTCCAAATGATGTAAACTTCACTTCATTTTTATTTTCGGATATTAGACAACATAAAAAGTGTAATACATTTGATTAGTTCCCACTTCCCAGCAATTCACATATGATGCTAAAAAATACTGCAGCATTGAAAAAGGGATAGGGATGCACTAGCTTTGTCGGGCCCTACCCCTGGGATTTACATTACATTTTTGAGGGGCGCCCCTCCTATGCCCTGCATGGCTTTCCGTTTCGGACACGGGGCGGTTCACCGGAACCGACCCGGCACCCTGGGTGCAATCCTATGGGTCTGCAAACATCACGCAAATCGATACACTGTACACATCATCTCTATAATCATAACATAATAATGTTAGATTTTTTTAGTGATTTATTATAGTGTTATACTATTACATAATGATAATTAAAATAATACAAATTCTTGACAGTTTTCTCTTTTAATTTGTCTAGAAAGACGTGCAATTCCATCTATGGAACCCAATGACCATTGTAGAGTGTGTCACAGAACTGAGGTGTTGCTTTGTGTCCTAATTCTGAGGTAAGCCTATGCATGAACCACTGCATATTTACAGTGCTATAACCAATGTTTTTACAGTGAGGTTACAGGGATAGACTGTGGAGGACTTTAAGTACTTAGGGTCAACATTTCAGAGCAATGGAGAGTGTGGAAAAGAGGTGAAGAATTAGTGCAAGCAGGTTGGAATGGGTGGAAAAAAGTTGTATGGTTTAGAGACAGTCGAGTCGCACTGAGGAAAAGACAGGAAGCAGAGCTGGAGGTAGCAGAGACTAAAATGTTGAGGTTCTCTCTGGGAGTAACAAGGATGGATATAGGATCAGGAACGAGTACATCAGAGGGACAGCGCATGTCAGATGTTTTGGACATAAAGCCAGAGAGGCCAGACTGAGATGGTTTCGACACATACAAAGGAGGGATAGTGAGTATATCGGTAGAAGGGTGTTGAGGTTGGAACTACCAGGCAGGAAGCCTAGAGCCAAAGAGAAGATTTATGGATGTAGTCAAAGAGGACATGAAGTTAGTTGGTGTGAGAGAAGAGGAGGCAGAGGACAGGGTGAGATGGAGGCAGATGATTCGCTGTGGCGACCCCTGAAGGGAAAAGCCAAAAGGAAAAGAGAAGAGGAGAAATTGTAAATTGTAAATTGAAAAGAAGATATTCAGTTTGTCAGACATTTGTGTGAATTTGCTTGTATGTGCCTGCAAATTTCTTCCCTTAACTGAGTGTGTGTGAGCGAAACAGGGCAAAGGAAAACGCTAGCATAATTGGTGGCATTTTGTGTAAAACAGACCTCCATATATATATATATATATATATATATATATATATATATATATATATATATATATTTACGCCCCCAGGATAGGGGAATATAAGGGGTAATACAAAAAGTGGGACTCCCCTCTTTCCAGCTCTCAAGGGCCTTTTTATTAAAAAGCCAGTGACTTCAGGGTGGGTGTTAAGTAGAAATAATAAACCTACATAAGAACCTGAAAAATTACCTATCAAATCAAAAGAAACCAAATTACAAATCACTAAAATAATACAATAAAAAACACAGGAGAAACTCAGATCAAAATATAAATACTACCCACCCATACAGAACCTACGGCTGATAAAATCAACAATAACATTCTACATGGTGTACTGAAGTTACTACAGGTGGGCTGGTATCGGTCAATGTCTATCTGTCTGTCTGTCTGTTCATGCCAGCCTGCCTGCCTGCTTGCCTGTCTGTCTTACTTACACCATCGGCAGCACATAAGGCATAAGACATTGGTCAAACAAAACGTCATAAAACGTCAGGAAACTAAAACTATCAGTCATTTAGTGTCAGTACAGTAGTACTGACTCAGTACTTAGTATAAAGCATGGAAGGTTCACTAGAGCAGTGGTTCTCAAACCTTTTCATGTCAAGGACCCCCAAAATGATACTCATTCGCCTGCAGACCCCCCATTTGAAAGTATGCAAAGGACAAGGATAAGAGAAGATTTTACGGCTCTAGCAGTGATTTTCAACCATTTTCATTTCAAGGGCCCCTATTTAAAGGTATTTCTATCTCAGGGACCCCAATTTATACTGTAAAATCTTTTGTATGCTCTCTCAGTTACAGACCCATAAGGGTCCATTTGGTTCCATTTGTACACTCTGGACCCATAAGAGTCCATTTGGTTCCTAACTATCATTTAGCTGGGGACCCCCTGGAACTCCCTCAAAGACCCCTAGGGGTCCCCGGACCCCACTTTGGGAACCACTGCACTAGAGGCCATAGAATTGTGATCATCTGCCAGCAGCCAGACGTTTCATCCCGTGTGTATCGTCCCTGTCCACAGCTAATCCAAATACTTTATGATTTCACATTGAAAGCATTCTTCATTCATTCTTCTTTTGTAGCTTTCTGGATACATGTATTGGTGCTGTTGATACTGCAGCCGTTCAGGTCTGTTTGGAGAAAATGAGACCTATTTTTCAGGTGAGAGGTTTAAAATATAACCATGCTCCTGTCCTTATTTACCGTGAAAATGTGGTTTAAAGTAGGACTGGACAATATTATGTCGATATTGAAATATGAAACTACATTTTTTCCGGGATTTCGAATGTTGTGATCTGGCTGTTGTTGTCGGTTGTCGGTTCCTGCTTTTTAAGGCTGAGTTTGGCCTGGGAAGTTTCACCTAGACTGGCAAGTCTAAAATATAATTTGTTCCAGTGTTTGAGCTATCTCAGCCACAACCAGCATGCAGTATATAGCCTATATTAATCAAATGCACTGTCACTGGACCTATACTGGGACCTAAGATGTGCATATCTGACTTGTGTGTGTGTGTGTGTGTGTGTGTGTGTGTGTGCGTGTGCGTGTGCGTGCGTTCTAGCAGACGAGGGACCATGCGTGCGTGCAGCCGTGCACCTATTTTCCAATGTTTATTCTTGTTTACGACTATATTTGGAAACTAGACTAATACAAAAACTCTGACGTAATAAATTGTGCTGTTTCCTTTCTCTTGTTCCAGAAATCTGATGCTTTGCTGTATGCTCCTTCGATTGAGAAAGGAGAAATTGGGGTAAGTTGGCTCAGTTCACGTTCGCTCACATTTTAATTTTAAATAAGGGGGAAAAACACATTTAACACCAACATTTTTAAAGCAAAAAACCATGTCGATGGTGTTTCTGGAGCTCAGTGTTGTTACCAGTGGTTGCTGGTAAGAAAGATTATTGTCTCCACCAGGCCGAAGGCATGGGGAGAGAGTATGTTTTGCACTCCGTCCGTGTGTGTGTGTGTGTCTGTCCGTCCTTCCTTCCGTCCGTCTGTGTACAGCTAATCTCCGGCACCGTTAACCCGGTCGATGCCAAACTTTGCACACACACTCCCTGGATGCCAACGATGAACCTCTGCCCCACATTTTCCAGAACGGCCTGTTATAGCGCCACCATGAGGCAGCTTTTCACATTTTTTACCTAAAACTGCACCGATCTGCGTGAAACGTTGCATGCACACTCCCTAGAGGCCAAGGACAAACCGTTGACCTAAATTTTCCGCATCTGCCTTTTATAGCGCCACCAGGAGGCCGACTTTTGTAAAACACATTTTTTGATATTACTCCTCCAGATTCTGTCCAAAAATCTCACAAATCGTTACACAGTATCTCTATGGTCATGTGCTCAAGTCGGATCTGTCCGATATTTCATATTCCATCCTAATTGGCTATAATTGGCTTTCACAGTTTGCAAGATTGCCCCGTTTTCAACAAAAGCCTCAAATCATGAACGCAGCATGCAATTTACGTGAAATCTTTCACACATTTTCTTACTAGGCTGAGGAATATATCCCACCCTTTTCACATTGGCCTGTTATAGCGCCACCAACAGGTTGATTTTTGCAAAACACCTTTTTGGAACAAAATGCCTCAAAAACATGTTTATATTAATCCTAAAAAGTTTGCCAAACATCTCACACAGTCCTATCCTCCTGGTGGAGACCTGTGCCCAGAAGGGCACTTTTTCTAGTTAGTGTGGTTGCCCTAAAGGGGCAACCAGACTATTGTAATTGTAACACTTTATTATTTTTCCATTTACTGGAGTAACCCTAAACTTTGTATCACTACTCCTCCTACAGTTTTGACTGTACGCACTTGAGCCATATGTGAAATTGACCGGAAAAATCGGGAATCGTGTGCTTGCTCATTGCTAAGAGAAATATTGTATAGTTTAATTGATATTAATTTGTTTGTGCATTAAATTTCCCCATTGACATGAATGGGAAAATGCAAAAACTCACGTTCATGTATTTTTTCCTCGGAGACCGTAAGCGATATAGTTACAAAACTTGGAGGGATAATTCGTAATACTTACTAAAATTAATTAACTTATAATTATATCGGTCGGCCTCATGGTGGCGCTATAACAGCCCACTTTACGTTTTGGCTTATAACTCTTGAACCGTAGGTCGTAAAATCTAAATTATTTTTGCCCTGGATTCCTTGGGCCATGACGCATCTCCCCATATAGGCCACGCCCATTTGCGTCAGGATAGATTTTCCACCATTTTGAATTTTCTTCAAAACACACTTTAATTTTCGGATTCTACAGATTATGTCCGAATCTCACATAAATCGGTACACATGATCTCTGGACCTATCGGACCGCGTTTAATTTTTTTTCAGATTTTTTGAAATTTTTTTGTCTGTATCGTTCGGCCTTAATCGTCGTCCGAAGTTAGCGGGAGGGGCCTATTTTACAAAAAATGCCTAAAATCACGAACGGAATGTCCAATCCATCCCAAATTTGAATCAGATGTCGTGGGGGGTTTAATCAACCAAAAGCCAAAAGCGATTATATTTTCATCCATAGGGGGCGCCGCAAATGCGAAAAATTTAACCGTTTCTTGCAGAAAAATGATTTTTGGGGGGATAAATCCCCTCCGAATTACTTACGCATGACCGCAGGGGTGAGCCATTGTAATTGGCTGGCAATATCAGTGGGAGGGGCATATGTAAGCCACTGCGGCAACCACACTTTGCAATTTTTTTAAATTGCGACATTTCTAGTTGATCACTGCCACCATTAGCATACCTTTTTCACAGAGAAAGCTTTAGGCATTTTCCTTGTTTTGTTTTGTAACAGATCAACAGAGAACACGTCTTTATTCACCAATACAAATTACAAATGGTGACACAAAGTGCTTTCTAGTTGCAAACCTATTTCAAGGCCTCTGTATTGATTACAGGTCTAAATCAATTCTTTGTTGTAATCTTTCCAACATGGTGGCATATCACTCATTCACTCAATCACAATACAATAACTACATTTACATGAAAGTGAATTTCTCTAGTACTAGACCTGCTTAAAGCTTTATCAGTGAGGTGTATTTGCATTAATTATTTGTCCAATCTAAGATATGCTGTTTTTGTTTCTTTTTTTAGGAAAACTGTAAAACAGTGTCCCTGAAATGCTATCTCTTGGAACTGAATGTCATCTTCCTTGAAGAAGGCATATGGGAAAGACCAGAAGCACATTTAGCACAATGCATCCGTCATTTCAACGTCAGCTTTTCAGAAAGTCTCATGAAGTCTTCTTCTCAAGCTAGTTCTTCTGTAAGTTCTGTTTGACAAGTTTTTACCTCAAAGTAAAATGTTAAGCATTTGATTAAGAAATGATTCTTATACAGTAGGTTGCAGAATCTTGCTATCTAAGTTCTGATAGCTGATAGAGTGGTCCAGTGCGAATATTTCACATCTAACTATTAATTTGGTAATGCCTCAGGTTGATGCTTTTATTCCTGGTGAAAAATCGACCTCTGTTCTTAAAGAAATTACTTTGTCACCTCGTATGTTGTAGTATTCACGTCCTGTGTGGATGTGCTCATGATACAGACATTTAAATTAATATGAATGAATTGCATGAAATAAACACTGGGGGCTCCATCTTGCGGCAGGGGCCCTTTTTCCTTCATTTGGGGATTTAGTATTGTGGCCCCGTAAAATTTGTTATCTTGTGCCACAGCCTAAGTCCCTAAAACACCTCCATTACCCCTTACATTATGCATAGGTGTGGTTTGGGTGTTACAATGATTAAACCAATCACTGTGCCACCTGCCATTGCATTTAAGAGATCCATTATCCATTTAACATTATGCCCAGCGATTTACACTATGGCCCATGGCCATGGAAGAGCGACACACGTTGCTGCCTTGAAATATAGCCTATTTATATTTTTACAGAGGCCGGGTTGTTTTGTGTCCAGTAGCTCCAACACAGCCTCACTCGTGCAAATCTAATAACTTATTTTACTAGACAATTAAACACAATAAGCACAAGGAATTGACACTGCAGATTATAGTAAAATTCCAATCACAGATATTTGTGGAGAATTAAGACAGAACGAGACCTCTGAGCTGTGAATGTTCAGGTCTCACTGTCTCAGAGTCAGGAGCGCATTCTTTTATCAAACAGAATCCGCATTATGGGTGGTTTGAACTTTCCATTGTCCTAAACCTGTGTGCATGAGATAGCAAATATAGGAACGCCTACAGACACACCTCCACCCGCAAATATAGGAGTCGGCAAAATAAATAGTGGGTTGTGTGGCCGCAAGATAACGTTTACGCATAGTGGAAGCTCCTAAATGTGTAATTCACAGAAAATGTTTATTACTTGAGGATAAAGCATGGCATAAGATGGAGCCCAGTGTGTAAGAACCTTAAAGCTTATATAAAACCTGCACCTTTCACTGATCATAATCACTTCATGACCAGTTCAGTATTGAACGTATGTAAAAAAAATACTGGGTTCATAGTTCGTACAAATGAAGCCTGGGAATGAATGAAATACTGCAAGCTGCTTAAGTTGTTTTGATTTGTTATATTAAACTGGTTAGACACCATCACACAAAACTTAGCCTAATCTTATCTGTAGTAATATCTAAAGAGATAGTGAATTACTTTATTAAAACTATAAGATGCTAGGCAAATTCTCAATATACAGAATTGACAGTTTCAAAACATTGAAAACCTACAGTATACAAATCCTGGAAATATTGTTGAGACATTCACAGAAACATAGTGGCATTATTTATTTAAAGGCTTTCAATTTGAAAGTTAAAACAAAACATTTTTGACTATGATGCAACACGTTGTTTTACTGCATTTTTTAATTTTAATTTTGTTTTTTACTTTTAGGACAGCTGTCCACCATGTGAAGCACAGACTCTTAAAAATGCAACCATTTTCCTGGAAAGAATGTTCTCCCTTTTACAGAGAATGTATGCTGAACCTGTAAAAAGGAACCTGTAATACAGTGTAAATAAGATAAGTGTGTATGTAATTGTATGCTTGTACAAAAATATTCCTTTTGTTTTTTCATGTACACACTGTAGCATGAATAGGGCGTAGGAATCATTGGGAAATTTGAGTGGCTAAAATCACGAGTGACACGAAATTTGGGTCATGCAACATTCAATCAGTCCCAAATTGGTATTGCTTGTTGAGGGGAATCTATAGAGTTTGTAGGACAAATGGTGCAACTTGTCACATTTTTGGAGTTGCGCTGTGTAGAATCTACACAGCACAACTCCAAAAACGTGACAAGTTGAACGATTTGTCGTACAAACTCTATTCCCCACCAGTATCTGCCTTGTGTCCTGGCCGCTGCACCCCATGGCTGACGGCCCTGGATTGATTGCATGGTGGGTCCAGCCTGGTGGAGATCTGCGCTCAGAGGAGTGCACTTTTTTTTATAATGGAAGTCAATGAGGCTGTGATTGAACTAAACAATGTCCAAATGTGAAGTATAATAGGTCATAGATATGTCAAACGATGTCACAGGCAGGTCACATGAAGTACGAGATCCTCTTTGGATCCTTGCCTTAGCGATGTGGATCCAGAGATCCACATCAATCTGGAGGTGTTTCACCTGGAGAGTGTAACACTATAGTACCTCCAATTTCCCCTCCCAATTGTACAGGCATCACGACCAACCCGCAGGCGTTGCTAGTGCAGCGGAAAGGACACAATCCCCTTCCAGTTGTCCAGATGTGAACACTGCTAATTGTGTTTGTTGCAGAGCCCGGCCAAGCTGGAGGCACCTCTACAGGGAAGCAAACGGCCTCTGCGGTGGTACGGTAGGTGAGTGATTTACCTCTATGCCACCCAGATGTCCTATGCCATCCTAATTTGACCTTGTTGTCAAATTACCATGACCTCTTCATGCATTAAATGGACTATATAGATTTGATACTACGGGTGATGTGGATGCTATGTGTTTTTGTGCACAACAAACCGTATAGGTTTATAGTTTTATATTTGCCATTTTCTACTGTATTGATGTACATAACTCCTCAGGTCAAGTTTAGATTTTAGATTTTATTTTGATTTGATTATGTATTTAATCAGTTACGTATGTCCTGTGGGTCATGGCCTGCCTTTTCAATGTACTCTTAGCATTATTATACTTTAGTATTTAATATGTCTTATCAGTTATGTCCTGCAGGTCATGGCCTATCTTTTCAGTTGACTCTTAACATTGTACTTGCTACTGTACTTTAAGTATGTGACTAAGAAGATATTTGTACTGGAGCACATGGACAGGTAAAGCCTTACAAACGGACATTTCAATTATTACATCTTCATCAAAGTCAAAAGAAACAGAAGGCAATGTTTATATTTATTGGCTGCTGATAATCACCTTCCATCCTATGTCTGTAATCCACCAATAATCACCATGGCATAAATTGACACACAACAGTGCAGCCACATAGAAAACAGTATACACTCTAAAGGCCAATTCACGCCTCCAGCGCAGTGACTTCTGTCTGTCCTTTTGACTCTAATGAAGTAATAATTACGTAATAATCAAAATTCTCGTCTTTAAGGCATTAAATGTCTGCGTTCGAGTACATTTGTCTTAATGCCTTATTATTGGTATACTATGGCCTCTCTGTTAGAACTGGGCACGTAGAGATAATGTTTCCTATCTATATGTGACTGTATATTGTACACAATACTATATCAATGCCTGTGATTGGCTTCCATTCAGCCACAGGAAGCATTAATGAGGTCAGCCACTGAAGTTGGATCATTAGGATCGCATTTACCATTCCAAATCATGCCAAAGGTTATTTCAGGGCTTTGTGCTGGCCAAACTAGTGCCACAACCTCGGAATTGCAGCTGTAGCGTTAAAGATGGAGTGCCGTGATTTTTGTATTGTTTCCAATTTTTCATGGTTTATGCGATGACGGTACTTCATTAGGCCCCTTGGTGTGGTTGTTGTGTGCAATGATGTCTTCCCTTTGTATTTAGGGTTTCTTCCTGGAGGCTGAAACCTTGACAGTCAAACGTGCCAATGAAAAAGACAGTGATATAGTGACATCACAATATCATCCCCTCCCCTCCCCTAACCCCTCCCCCTTTATCATACAACAACAGCTGTGGGTGAGGCTTCAGTTCAGGTGGATCACCACCCATCACCACCCACCAGGCAGACCAGACATACTTGGTGGGTGTGTACACATAAAAACAACATTTTAACAAATACTGACTGTACACTTTTTTGGAAAAATAAATAAAAAATAAATCTTCCTTCTTATACCTGTTGATCATGGTTTAGGGTGGAAAATAATCACGGCACTCCATCTTTAAAATGTCCATTCACTGGAAACACGAATTATAAAGGGTGTCCACTGACTTTTGATCATATACTATGTACATTATATCAGGGATGGGCAACTTTGAAGATGGAGAAGGCCACTATAGTTCCACACTCACTCCAGAGGGCCACATGCATACTGTCGTGGCAAAACTAGCAGATATATAAGCTCAAACTCCTTGAAACTCCTAGAAATCGGTACACATTATCTCTGGAGTCATGTGATCAGATTTTCAGATTCCATTCCAATTCCAAAATGTTTGGGCCCTGGTTATGCATTAGGCCAGGGTTTCTCAACATTTTTGGCCGGGGACCCCCGGAAATGCATTGGCCATGTCTTGTGACATTTTTTGTTTGTTTACCATATCTTCATTTTATTATACCAGATTACTTACAATTTTAACATGTATCCCATGAAGAGAAATAACTACATCAAAAATGAACCTGAGAATGGTATGGTCAAATGTACACAATAACTAATTCATACAACAAACAGATGAATCTGACAAGGATACAAATGTAACTACGGTATATGCTGAAATCTCACTTCAGCTTGTTACAATACCTCAGATAAATTGAAAATAGAAATTGTTGTTTTCGAGCAGAAACCTTATTTTAACCATTATAAAATGTAAATAATAATAATAAAAGGAATGGTTTTGAACGTACAAGGTTGCCACCCAACGGCAACATAATGCTATGAATATGATAATTCTGCAAGTATTTGCATTTTGCACCAATGTGAAACATCTTTTATTTCATTTTACTTAAAATAGACACTAAATGTGCAATATACAATAAAAAATAAACATGGATTTGCATCTAAGGCATTGCTCTTAGAATATAAAAGAATTATATAATATAAAAATAAATAATGAAATTCAGTATAACAGTAAGAAAAGATGGTCTGAATATTCTTTGCTCTGATGTACAAATGTATTTCCAAGCTATTGTGGTTTAATTGGTCTGTACCACAGGGGAATAAATATAACTCAAATGTCAACATGAAAGAGTGGACAATTTTAAAATAAAAAGATGGAAAGGTGATGATCCAAATAAGCCTCACATTGGTTGAATCTGAACTCGGTTCTAACTGGTACTAGTCCCAACATATTATATGGCATGCAGTGGAACAAGTAAATTATAGCAACAGCTGCTCTAGGCTGGACACATTCATCACAGTCTCTGTTTAGACATCTCCCGTGTTATTCATTTCTTTGGGAGTGGAAGATTTATGGCGATGAATTCTAAAAAGAGTAGATAATTTACTTTGATGACCGGTGGAGTCTCCAGTAGGAGACTCAACAAGTCTCCAGTAGGAGACTCAACAAGTCTCCATTGAGTCTCTGCCGGTCAACAAATTATTGGTTTAGTAATGCAACAAAAGAATATCTGAACTACTCCTTTAAACTGTTGCATTGCCAGATGATTGGAACTAACGATTGCCCAGGGAGGTTCTTTGAGACACTACATTGTTCCCTTTGCATTCTACTTATGTTACTATTTACCTTGATATGTTTGTTAACCAGGGTGCATGTTTACTCTCACAAGCCTCTCTAAACATTTTGATTGATTCTGCAATACAGATTGTTTTTTGTTTCAACCCAGTTTTAACAATGAAAGTTGTGAAATTTCCCTCGGTCTACAGTAGTTGAGCAAAGCGTTTTACGGAGACTGCCTTGTGAGTCTAATCAAGCTGGGAGTACACTACACTGTGCCATCATAATGCTTTAAATTATAGGATTAAACAATGGAAGGTGCTTTGACTTTTACAAGTTATGCATTTGGCAAATAGTTTTTGGTAGAACCTCCACCACACACAGTTACAGAGCAACAAAACACACAAGTGACAACCAATATAAAAAAGAACCCCCGCCCCAAAAAACTAAAAACAAACAAACAAAAAAAACATGCACTCGTCAAATCTTTGCAAACACTGTTCATCAATCTTGAACAATGTACATATTTTTATCGTTACAATTGTTATTATTTGATATTACAATTGTTATTTGCTGTTCAATCATTATTTGGTGCAGCCGCTGTTGATGTGTGCTTACTTCCTCAAGAGTCTACTTTGCCGTAAGTTCCCTCTGGTGGTCGGTAGCACTTGGGAAAGGCCATCAGCTGCAGAATGTTGAAGGCATATTTCCTGCACCTTATGTTCTTTTGAACATTTTCAATCCGACATCCTTCTCTGATGATCAAATAAGGAGGGTTGAAGAGAAATGAGGGAACAAGAGGAGGGGGAAACAAACAGGCAGACAAACAAAAAGCAAACATGAGACATTTGTCTAAATTGTCCAAATGATGAATGCAGACCTCGAAAAGGGGCGTTTCACTTATAATACAGATAAGAATTAATTTTCTTAGATGGTTTAAATGTTTTTACAAAAAACATAGACACAGATGGTACATCTATTCTACACAGTTATTAGTTATTACTAATATGTTTTACATTTTGCAAGCAAGCTTAACGAATCCCTTTGGTTTTACAGTGAAGTGCCCCTTTAGGAAGTGGATGTAATGGTGCGGAACAAAAAAATGAGGGGAGAAAATGGAGTTGATATAACTCATTCTTTCTCTGTTCATCTGTGGATTGCTGTATATTCATCTAAGTCAAGATTATATTAAACAATTAAGGCTGGTCTGCTTTACCTTCCTAGCAGTATGGAGAGAGACAGTATAGAGTGAAGGTTGAGAGGTTGACATATGTACAATGCTGGATTCAAGCTAGGTCTGTACCTACAGGGTGTGATGCATATACCAACAGACAGAGACACCAAGATGACCAAGTTGCATTTCATATGTCTGGTATTTTATAATAAGGCAACTGTAACATGTGGTGTACTGAATGGTTGGCTGTGCACTGTTATTGTTTTAAATTCTGTTTCTATTTGTCTTATCTGAGGTAATGTTTTACCCTGGTTGACCCTAATGCACACCAGCCAAGTTCCTCTTGGTTAGTACTCATTCCAGTTTATTTCACCACCCTTACTTTTCGCAGATGAAAGAAAAAGCATGAACGTATGCTAGTTGTAGCCAAGTTGCTAATATTAAGGCAACCGCCACTGATCCCCAATTAGCAATACATAATTATCAGGGTAAAAAGAACAACCTACAGGTGATATTCCAAAGTTGAAGAAGTGGAATGGATAGGGATAAAAAACCATGAACATCACTCTCTCACTGCCTGGAACCATCTGTGTGCTCTGTAAAGTCCGAATAGGAAATGCACAGAACCATTATCTCTCTTTGTCACTTAAATATGCACAAATACTCAATATCTCATTCCCTCTGGAAGGTTGTTATATCAGATGCCTAAAGCTTGATTTATGCTTAATTCCATGCTGGTGTCCTGCACCAAACATAGCAGATCTACAAGTTCACAGTGCAGAGTTGTAGATAGCATATCTTCGGAGTGCGACGTAGCATGCAACCAACTATAAATCGGGCATGAAGTTGATGTTGGCCCAGTATCAAGTTCTAGATAAATAAAGCTTCCATCTCTCTTTGAAAGCATTATGCTTTCAAAAAGAAATGAGCCTTAACGATGGTTTCCTGTCAGACACTTAATCCTCCCAAATATTGCATGTGACCACACAGCAGTATATGTAGCCTTTGTTGGCCATTGAGCACTGTCCTACCATGTATTATTAGTTAAATGTGTTGTGACGAATTTACCAGTATGCATATTTCGGAGCTATCGGACATTATTTGCACTTGTTACATGGGATAGTTAATGTTACTACACATTATCTACCATTATTGATCAAATAAAAATCATGTACCGCTTGCACATCTTCTGAAAAAAATGATTTACATGGACCATGTACATCAGCTATGTACCATGTAGTATATCAGCCATGTACCATGTACATCAGCCAAGTACCAAGTACATAAGCCAAGTACAACCATGTACCACTCCCCCACAAACAGAAAAGCTTTATGTTGCAGAGCTCTTTTGAAAAAGTTTCTCACCCAATGCCATATCCAGTTACAGCTCAAGAAGGAAACAGAATAATCACCCAAGAAAATGAGGGAGGATCTCTGTCTATATATGGCATTATCAGCAATTTATTGATATTTTGCAAGCAGAAAAACAAGACTTAAAATGAGCCACACGACCAGTAGGTGGGAGCTAACGAGCAGCAGGGCTATGGGGTAAAAGTGTCGTGACGTTGGCTTGTCCCCTGCCACGGTGCACGCCTCGGGGTCGTCCCACTGTCCGGTGACATCTGCCTGGCTCGGCCGACTGCGGTGGCGCCCCCCCCCCCCACAGTGGAGTGACGTGGAAGGACACCACAAGAACAGAGACAGAATAGAGACACTGCTGGGTTAGTAACGCTACATTGTAGGAGGTAGCTGTCAGAAGTGGGACTCGTTTGGGCACCGGACTGCAGGGTTCGATTTGTGGACGAAGCAAAGCAAAAAACTGAGAGGGGGGGGGGTGGCACTTCAACCGTTCTTTGTATGACAACTATAAAAATAGGCTTTCTACATCTGTGGCTATTATAGAAACGTGTATATATATTTATTTATTTATTATTTTTTTATCGATAAAAATTGTGATATTATCAAACATAAATATCAGTAGACGGTCTATATTTCCCAAAGAAAATGCATTTATTTAATTCAGTCTCTCTAGAAGCAGCGATAAAACATGCCCCACCGACCATAATGACGAGTGGCAGATATCAAAAGCAGGGGCATGGATTTCCCCCCCCCCCCCCCCCCCCCCCAAGCAAATCGAACCCTGCTGGACCGAGTCTGTAAAGGGGCATTTCACCACAAACTAAAACAGTGATGATTTGCTGTAGAATACAGAATACAGATGGTAGGTGTTTAGCTTGAGGTCACCATGGGGGTGAGTCTGTCATAAAACAGAGGCACATGTTTGTTCTGTTAAATATAGCCTAGTGTGGCTTATGTCCTCATACCACTAGTCAAATACAGGATTCAAGTTACTAAGTTGATTATGTATAGTATAGTAGTGGGGTTTATAGGAACTTAAACCTAAATAGAATTTCAGCCATATATCTTATCTAATGATCTCTAGGCTGTTCTCTCGTGGACAGTCAATTATACTGAGAGCTGGGCTCAAATAAAAATCCATTGCATTGTGCATTATGGGTGAAATTCCCCCTTTAAGAGCCTGTTTAGAAGCTTAGGTAAAAGCAGGTGCACCAAGGAGTCCACTTAGACCCTGCTTTAGTGCAGGTTAAACCTCTAAAGACGAGCAGACGAGTGTTACAGACGAGCAGCAGGCAAAGATGGACAGACAGACAGGACTAGTGAACAGTTGGGTGGCGAGTGGTGAAATAGCCTTACAAACTGGTAATATGGTGCGGGTAAAATGAGCCGTCTGGGTAAAGGATGATGGCCAAAAGGTAGGCCTACAGTTTTAATATGCACAATGCAGATGTTTCTTTTTTTTTTCATTCCATCCTATGCATTCTGCAAATTCTTCGCCAAGAATGTGTCAGAAAACTCGCATTCAATACAATGTATTTTCCTTTTCCACTATTTTAGATATACTGTATTCTGTGATGTCAAAAAAGAATTGTAACACTAGTAGTAACAGTAGTAAAAGCTCAGTGATGTGCCTTAGCGAGGTTATATCATTGGAATCACATGTGGTTTTACAGGGCTTTGTACTGTGGCGCCTACGTGCTATAAAGTATTGTTTATCTTGTGGATTACAAATCAACTCCTGTTCATGTTGTTTCCATACAGAGCATCACAGCAGAGCTGAACTCCTGCAATCAGTTGGATAGCTCTGAAGTTCATTTAGAGAAAAACAATTTCAATTTATATTTTATGAGAACATTTAGTTTTTCATTGGTTTGTTTTATAATGTGCAATGCGTTTAATTCTATTCTATGCTATTCACAGCACTCTGGAACTAGCACCTCTAGAGACTTTGAAAAAGAGTGAAAAACAGCAGTCCAACATCTGGGCCTGTTGAATTAAAACGTAGCTGGCTTTCCATATTGGCAGCTGCTGAAGTGTCATGTCATTCAGAATTGATATAGGCGTGTTAAGTACATTTAATTTCCAGAATAGAATGCATGAGGAATACATCCAATTTGAGAGCCATAACATCTGGACATGTGAGATTTATGGCATGCACACTGGATGTGAATGTGAGTGTGCTTGTCAAACAAATGGGGTTGATGGATGAATTTAATGGGAAATTACACGCACTAGAACATTATGTGCTCTCATAAATCAATCTGTGGTTCAATGCTCTTGTATAGAAGTCCAACCTCATTGTAGTAGTATAATAACACTGAACAATTTCAGTCATTAGAATAGAAGCAGATATTGGGCAGATTTCCAGTATCATTGTGTAGCCTACAGGGTCAATACATATTCACTAGAATAATTATGTATTGACCTGTGGCCCAATGCTAAAAGCACAGCTGATGAAATGCTGTTATAGCTGCTAGCATATCTGAGGAGAATGGCTTATACTGCGTGTATATCTTTTCTACGTCCGAGCATAGACATGGTAACGCCCCGCCTGCCTCTGATTGGCCTACCGACACTGCCGGCCTGGCCGGCCTTACCAGAGTTTCCTCTGAGGTGGAAGATACATGGAAGATAGTCTGCCGCGAGGTTACTCCGTGGTGGGAAATAAATAAATAATACGTACGATATAATACAAGAGAATGACAGCTTGGCACGCGCGACAGTAACTTTTATTTTTGTAGAAGAGGCAAACTAATATTGTTTATGCCGTTGGCCTGTTTATTTGTATACGTGTGTGTGTAAACTTGAAACATTATTGTACTGTACAAACTAAAAGGTCTCTTTTCCCTTGATCTTTATCTTTTTTAGTATAATAGTATTAGTTTACTATAATTAAATTAATACACGATAATCAACACTAACACTTTAATTTAGAACATAGCCAAATCAAAACATAGATACGTGTTCAATCAATTATTCAATCAAAGCAAACGACACAAACAATATTAGTTTGCCTCTTCTACAAAAATTAAAGTTACAAGTTACTGTTGCGTGTTGCCATTCTCTTGTACTTGTATTACTTGTATTATACCCTTGCATCTCGGAGGACAGGCAAGAAGGGCAGTGTCGGCAGGCCAATCAGGCAGACGGGGCGTTACCATGTCTATGCTCGGACGTAGAATAGATATACGCTTATACTGCACCATTGGATTAGTTAGTAGTGAGAAGGTATTGTACAGGTTCACACACTTGTAGGTTCATACAATTGCATATATAGACTAGAGTAAGGCCATATGTTTAGACAAACTTACAGCATAGAAACAATACTGTAGCCTAGCTGTTCAAATTATACTACAGCGGGTATCAGTGGAGAAGAACACCTTGCAGTGCTGGTGATAAATATTTTCAATAATTCAATCAACCGGTTCTGCCATCCGCAGGAAATATTCTCTCATCCTTCCTATCCTGCCCTATGTCAGCAAACTGGTCTATTGTTGGGCCTATTATTATTATTATTATTATTATTAACACTATTGTAGTATAAAGCCTACATCCATGAACAAGATGAGACACGACAAGACAGAGAGTGTCTTCCTGTATTCCTGTCGTAACCACTACAATAACCACATGAACCCTCCCTGTTCTGGGCATGTCATAATATTCACTGAAAATAGATGAACATTCGCAGAAAATAGCAGCTCACAATGCGTCGCATCTAAACCCCGACACGTCATGATCTTGTACAACAGCTATTTTTGGAGAAGAGATTCGGTGTAGAGGGAAAAAATGGAGTGGACCAAGTATAGACCCCTGGGGGATGCTAGTCAACAAAGTATCGGGTTTAATGTGGTTAAATCAGTGTCTACTCTACATCATTCTGAAGTCAGTACCAGACTACCAGTGTTATGAAATCATTCAATATCACAAATTATCTTTTGTGGAAGTAATTCAAATCAATCAGTAATGAAGAGGTTGTTGGTGAATCTGTCAAAATCACATGTGCACCACCCTGGGCAAGACCTACGCTGAAAAGACTATCAGTTGCGGGATTTTAGCTGAAGTATCACCCAAGGAAATTACGTTTCTCTGCGAATGAAACAAGTGTTGTGATTGGTCGGGAAAATATCGTATCCGGGGGAAATACAGCTGACGGATGTTCCGGAGGATACATCCGCCGATAGCTTCTCTGCCTTACGTTGTGACCAGGCTTTTCTTTTCGCAGATAAGCAAGCCTGGGACCGAGGCTACGTGTGCACAGGAGAGTAAAAGACTCTCTCTCCCCAGTGTGTTTAATGGAGGTCTTTGTATAAATACAAGGATGGAGGTTGTTCAGGGAAACCACTTTGAGTGATATCATTCTAACCCAGTTATGCCAGCAAGATAAGAAAAATCAACCTGGAAATCATAAAAGTGTCTGGACACTGGTTTTGAGATCAAAGATGAAAGAAGACAAATTAATTAATTAATGAATATCAAAAAGCCCCTCAGGAAACCCAGTTTAAAATGCATACAATCTCTCTCTCTCTCTCTCTCTCTCTCCCCTACAATTAATAATAATTTTGTCCTCACTGCTTTGGAGTATTTTTTTCACTGTACATTTGCAAATTTTTTGTCCTCTCCATTTACACATCCTAACTATTGGAAGCAGTGTTTTGCTCAGAGACACTTGGACACATAGGCCCTCAAATAAACAATCGCAATTTTCGGCATTTATCATTCTAGCGTGACTTTGGACTTACACCACGCCAAAACTCACATCTGGTCGGGAGCTGTCGTAGGCTTTGTCTGCACCTGTCATAGACAAGCGGAACAGCATTGTCTTACCACCTGACTGGCATCTAAACATATGTATTCACTCCAAAAATGTAGGCTACTATAAAAAATATAAAACTAATAAATAATACATGTGATTTTTGTTGTTGTAAAGGCATGTCATATGAAATTGGTAGGATATTTCCAAGTGTACAAGCAATTAAAATCACGGAATTAAAAACAAAAATTATAATGTTACAACTAAGTTAGATGCTTAAACCATTTAAACAGTGCTTTGCATGAGCGCATACATGCAAGATTTTGGAGTCTCCCAACCTTAGACTACAGTAGGCCTATCTTTCTGGAATTATATGCAACCTCCTTGTTTAAGGATAAACCCGACGCGACACTCGAATACCTATACTTCATGTGCCGAGCCAGGGGGGGACTGCATGGGGAGATCAGAGGAATACCAAATGACTAGCCCCTTTACCAACTCACCCCAGGCATACAGCCGGCGGAACTGTGCGGCCTGGCATTCCTAAAGTAAGCTAAGTAAATTATGCTTAAACGGTTAAACCTAACCTTATTCCTAACCTTAACCTCAGTAAAACTATGCCTAACCCGGCCTAAACGTATTTCTAACCTTATTCTCAGTAAAACAAAATAAAGAATACAAGAACCGTCGGACCGAGCGGTCGGCGTGAGGTCGGCGGAAAAATCGAGGGGCGAGATGGTTTAGGCTTTAGGGGCAACTGTACCTGATACCGATCAGAGATAGGTAACCCAACCAGCCCACCACACACCAGCCTCCATTAAGGCTTCACTCCATAAAGGTTCATATAATTGATAGCCCCAGCCACTGCAGCCAGGCAGTCATAAATGCTTTCATCATATAACTCTATGCTGTCCATACCTTGTTTGGTCGTATTCCGGTTATTCGTAAAATCGGGGCGTTTCGAGAATCTTTAAGGGCGTATTTAACTGACGGTCGGTTTCAGCCGTGACATTTATCAAAGCTCAGACCAAATTTACGCTAGGATCAGCTGTATAGGATTAGGATCACTTAATGATAAATGTCATGTTGACATGGGCATACGCTAAAACCAACACTTAATTTAACCGTGAAGGGCATTATATGCATGATGTGGGCTTCTACAATAGCTGCTGTACCACTGTGTGTAGGAAGAGGAATGAACAGGGATGCTTACGGAGTCACATCTACTGGTGATGAACTGGGAGGTGGGGGTGCAGACAAAAATGGGCTTGTGTGCATGGTGAATGTGTCCTGTCTTGTCATGTACATCTTGTATGGGTGCAGGTTTGTAAGTATTATGGTACTACTGGAATGTTAACAGAAGCCAAAATAATAGACCAATGCTCTGATATAAACACATTAGTATCTAGGTTTTGTTTTAAGAGTTGCTTTTTACTGTATGTTTTATATAGCAGATGCCAGATACTGTACTATAGCAGCACTGACACAATCCAATGCAGGAAACGGTACATATTTAATGCTGCTTGTAGTAAGTTTCTGTTCAGTCAGTTGTATTTACTCATCAAACATCAGAATCAGTATTGGTTTAAAACTAATTCCATGGCTTCCCGTGCACTAATCGATAATTGGTTGAATTTAGTGTTGGTGATTGATTAGGATGGTAACCTGCACCCATATTTAGCACAGATGTAGCCATTGGAAGAAGTCTTGCTTTTGAATTACTGAATTACTGCTGTACAGTTGTGTCCCCAAGAAGAAGTAGAACAGGAAGGGAACAACTGTGGTCCTGTCAACTCTTAGGGGATGAAATGCATTATCTGGTAATTACTTGGTTGAGAGATGTTAGAGAGTTGTGTGTTACAGTATACTCATTTGTTTTTATTTCATTCAAGAGAGAATCAAATCTCTGATATAAGATGGAAGCAGGATAAATAGTAGGATGCCATTGCCACTTTATG
This sequence comes from Electrona antarctica, assembly GCF_951216825.1. NCBI lineage: Eukaryota > Metazoa > Chordata > Actinopteri > Myctophiformes > Myctophidae > Electrona > Electrona antarctica. Next base: position 25,146,730 of record NC_136809.1, read on the forward strand.
ATGTTTGATTATAGGTTTTGTTACCCTTCATCTTCATAATTCATATGAAGCCTTTTGGCATATCTCTGCTGTCTGGAAGAAACCACCTAACTCAATGACAAACAAAATGTTTATTTTTCAGGGAATGAAAAAACATCCAGCTCAGTGGAGGTTTTTGACGAAGCGCTTTTTAATACTTTTCAATATTTTTGTAACCAACACACAGACGTAAAGGGTGTTCAATATTACTGATTTATATATAATAATAAAAAAGATGACTAAACGGGTGGAGGTGTTTGGCAGATAGTTGGGGGATCCAATGGAGTTAGGAGGTTTTCACCAAAGCGCTTTTTAATACTTTCCATTGGCTCAATACTTTTTTTAACCAACACACAGACGTAAAGGGTCTTCAATAGCATTGATTTACGAAACAAAAAATAGAAATAAATAAATATATAATAATAATAATTTAAAAAAATATATACAGTATAACCTCGAAAATGGAGTTAGGTGGTTTCTTCCAGACTGCAACGGATAATAAAATATATTAATTTGGTACAGCTGCATATCAGAATTTACGCCAACGCAAGTGGGACAACTACAGTGGCTACAACTGTACAACACTAACCCTAACCCTGTAGGGTTTCTTTTTGGCATTACCTTCGCATGCAGTCCAGGGCTTGGATGAAGTAGTCCTTGCTGAGCTGGTGTTCATCTCGCAGCAGGGCACATTGTTCTAGCGTGACAGACATGGATGTCCGGTCTTTGGCACTTTTACAGCTGGTGAACCTGATACCGTTCAGTCTTCGGCAGATCTTGGAAGGTGAGAAAGGCAGCGTGGGTATCACTTTTCGGAATCACTCCATCACATAGACATATTTGCCTCCGGTTCAGTTCATTGTCCTCACTGGACCGTATCATATCAAACATTTCACTAGGTTGCGCAAAAATATTTGTAGTGCTAGTGTAAGTACATACTAGTGTTTTTATTTTATTGAGAAACACAGTTTTGAGCCAAGTGTTCGTCAAAACTAATGCTGGCAGTCAAGTGGAAAGTGTCTTGGAACAACATCCTGTTTCCCACACAGTCCATTCCAGTGTGCAAAAGGAACGGAATCAAATACACCCATCGACCCCTTTGGTGAGGTCATTTTGATTGATTGTTTGAATGCTTCAAAAATGCTGCAAAAATGTAAACAGCACGGAGGTACAGTAAAACACGTAGGCTAACAGTAGGCTATATATATATATGAATAGAGACGGCACCGGGATGAAACCCTGAGGCGAAATGGACATAGTGGCCGAATTTGATATTGCAGCGTGGGCCCAAACACATGAAGGCGCTGGTCCGTTGACTATCATTGTGCACGTTCACGATGACACGTGAACGCTGAATGCCTGCAATGATAGTCAGCGGCAGCGCATTCATGTGTTTGGGCCCAATCCATCCCAGAATGCACAGTGAAATCGCCTCATGCGCTTTTGAGCAACTTAATGCAAGTGGATGGGAGGAGAACTCGGGTGCCGTCTCTATTCATATATACTCTAAGGCTATACCACAAAATATTAAATTCATCAACAGAGCATAGGATATGAACACATTAATACATGTCATCAACAAGTACAAATAGCTACATTTACAGAGGAGAAAAGGAAAAATGGTGGCACTGTATGTTTTTGTTAGTTTTGAAAGAAGTCAGTGATTCACATCAGTGATTCACGTCCCTTAATGAATGATGTTGGTTCATTCCACATTAACACCATGAACTGTGCATTGTGCAACATAGGTGTGAGGGCCACGTAGCGACTCAAACTCTATATTAAACCTCTGGAGTACAGTACAATCCCCTTGTTCTTTCCTCATTCCCTTCCCTCTATTGAAGCAGAAAGGTCAACAATGCAGTTGGAAGGGGTTCTCACCGTTCCGGCGAGCCATAGTATTTCCACATTCTTCCTCTTCTTGGTCACTACATTCTGGCCCAGGGTTTCAAGTAGATCCTTCAAGTCTGACTGTGTCTGAAAATACGGTAGACCTGCACAACAGAAATGACATCACACTAGTGTCTTTCTTGCGGTTTAATGCTACGTACACTCGTATAGTAGGTAAATAAATATGGTTAGAATAAATAAATAAATAGGGTTAGAATAAATAAAAAGAAAATGTTGACAATGTTTATCTTCTTCCATTTCTATTGATCTTGATTGGTGGACACTTTCAACATAAGGGATATTGGCCTAACACCTACGGTCTATGCCCACACAGGCACTGATGTAATATTATGTGGTTGGGCTGCACAATAAAACGCCTGTCAAGTTAAATGTTCCTTAATAAGCTGCATGCTGTCATAGGCACTATCCAAATGATGTGATCACGTCATAATTATTTCTCAATTTGTTGGCCCAGAAGGTTGATCGTGCTACAAAAACAAAGGCTATCACATGAAAGATAAACAAAGATAATCATAATGTCTTTTTGAAATTGCATAATTTCTGACCCTGCAGCACACTTCTTTTGGTTACTTTGGCATTGTGTAGTATACTTAATCTCTTGCAGCATATTTCCATTGTTGCACTTAAGGTTCTGTTTTATGTGATTTGAAATTTGCATAGTTTCTGGATAATGTGTGTCTTGCCATTTAGTGAGAAAATCAGTTCTGTGTGCAGCACAAAGGTAATTTGTTTGTTGCCGCACTTAATACATCATGCAAGCTCAAGTGCCTTGATGTTTATCTTTCAACACAGCTGCCATGCACCTAGATAGCCAAAGATTGCATTACATAGATTTGAATGAAGTGCTCCATGAATATTTCATCGATGTAAGTGACCATGTGTTACAACTTGGAAATATTTGTTTCAAGGCCTTGCACTTACATTCTAGGGGCACCTGTTCACTCAGTGATTTGTAATAGGCTTCTAGAATCTCAAAGTTCCTCTGGTTTATTCTTTCTTGCAGCGAGATGTCTCCAAACCTATCAAGAGAGACAGAAAGAGGGTCATACAGAACGAGACAGGATACAGACAGTGATAGACATATTTTTTTCTATGAAAGCAGTCCTGTGCCCATAGTATGTTTTCTCTTCAATCAGATAAAAGATCTGAGAGGGAGAAAAAAAGACTAGTATGCACACAATGCGCATGTACTGTACATACCATGCAATACTTAATTACAATATTCGCGGTGAATATATCTGGTTTAGAAAAACAATTATGTTGCTTTATCACTATGCATGTACTCATAACATAAACAGCCATACCGGTATAAATTAATGAGAATTAATCTGTTTTTTAGCCTTGTTTCTTGTAGCATAGGTTTATGCAAACCATGTAAAATGATCCATGACCACCAAGATATACTTATAATAGCCATTGTAGTGGCAGAAATCTGAGAAATCCCATAGCCCCCACATTCTCAGACGTCCAATTATTATGAAAGAACACTATTCACAAGGTTTCTTAAGATAAGCAAACTAACAACAGATGTTTTGGCAAGGAGTTTATTATTATTATTTTTTTATTATTATTTTGTTGTTGCCAAAAGTACAATTATTGTTTCCACATGCTTGATCACGGTTTGTCTTAATGCTCTTAATGTTGTGCAAAGCAATTTGAATTGCCTTGCTGTTGAAACATATTTAATGTCAGTGTACATAACATTTATATCATCTATTTTTCGACTTGTCTTCTCGTTAGTTCTCTGTCATATTGTTATAAATTGCAGGTGCTGTTCTTGCGGTACCTCTCTGCTATCGTTTGCTGTTCGTTGATACCCACGTTGAACAACACGGGGAACACTTGTAACGGCTTGCCTTCCTTGATCTCCTCTGGTAAAGTCTGGAACACCAGCTGCGGTAACGGCACTTCTACAGTGTAGTGGTCTCTGAAGGGAAAAAAGAAACGAAGAAAGGGAGAAAATGAGTGTGTAACTGCAGGTGTGCCACAATAGCTACTACTGCACTCAGGTGGTGTCCAGACGAGGACGTATTCTGCGTTACCTGCACAACCACTCGGAGACAGCGTTTTTAGGGACTTAATCGGCTAATTTTGAAACCACCTCCCAGAGTGGCAAACTTTGGAGATGCGATGTACAGCGAATGCCTCCTATTTGCTGAAACAGTGACGCAATAGTCCCCTCGTCCCCTCCAAACTAACCTCACGTCACCAGACTTTCCACCTCCAGTATCACAGCTATTTTTTTTATATTTGCACATAATGTCTTGTAGATGAGCTATTTTCGGAGAACAGATATAAATTATGGTGATTACCAATCTGGAAAGCCAAGAAAAAAACGGATGATCTACATTATTGTTTGCCTACTAACAGGGCCGCGGGAAGGTATTTACAGTAGGAGGTGCTGAACGTTTAGGAGGGGGTGCGCACGTGTAAGCGCGCGCCGCAAAATGCGTGTGCAACTGTGCACACACCTCGTGCACGCACATTTTCATGCATTTTCACACGGAAAAGTGGCTTTTACTTTCCCTCTCTCACACACGCAAGTTATATGAACAAACCAGGGGTCTTCATCATGCCAGCTTGTCATGGACATTTTGATAAATATTTTATTTTTGTCAATAATTTTACCAGAAACCCAAATAGCTAGCTCTAAATGTATATGTGCCATAGTGACTATGCCTGTGTGCTACACATTTTAAAGGGGGGCTAATTCAAGAAGAACAGAAGGGCCCAACAGTCTCATTGTGGGCATGACATGTGTAGGCTATAATTATGAAAAAAATCTAACAATAATAAAAACATTATTTATGATTAATATACTGATGATTGCACCTGACTTGATAAGGCAAAATGGTTGAAATGTCAGTTCCTTAGTTTATTTCCTTTTCTCAGTTATAATCTGCTGGGAATGTCTAGTCAAATGAAAAAGGAACAAACACCCGCACACTGTCTTCAAAGGCAGTGAACCAACTTTTAACAGGGCAACGTTTTTGGTTCTTTATTTCTTCTTCTCAGTTCTCTGTTTGCTGGAAAGTTCTAGTCAAATGATTTGTGGTTTGCCACCAAATTATTCACTATAACTGCATATAGTTGTACAATATGTCTTTTGTGTCATGCCGTCTGTTCCGTCTGTTCTGTGCCGCGAGAAATCCTGCTTAGGGCGCCAGATTGCTCAGGACCGGCCCTGTCTCGTAGCCTCAATACTAGTATGCACCTATGCTCATCCCAGTAGCTTGTTTGCACTATACAAGCTCATTTGCCTCCATTTCTGATTAGTGAGCTTATGTGCAAAAATAATATCGTTGCTGTCGGGTGGAAACGATTGCATGTCCTAAGATGTTACTTTTCAAGAAATGGAAATAAAAAGAAAAAAGAAAGAATCTGTGTCTATTTCAAAATAGCCGATACTACAAGCTCACAACACATCACAATGGGACGCGTTGTGAGCTTGTAGTTTGGCTATTTTTGCTACTTTTGTGTTAGTGAATCTGTGAGAGAGTTACTCACATATCTTGGTACTGTATCACGTTTTTCCACCCGGCATAGTTGCTTTGTCACTGGCACATCAAAACACTAAACTACAGTCCATAGGCCTTAGTCATACTGTCTGCTCCACTTAATCAGCACGATCGCTGTGGCACGGTGTGCCTGTAGGG